>NW_018165012.1:1051504-1076017 GCF_001263595.1 Phalaenopsis equestris | reverse complement strand
CTAAAGTGAAGATTACATCCAATATTCAGGGAGGTCAAAACCCTTGGAAGTTGGGTGCAAATAAATAAGGAATATTATTATCGGGCGTAGAATTGGAGATTTTAGAGTGACAGACTAAAATCCCCAATTCGGTCCTATTGTTTGGGTGTTGAAGTGTAGATGTTAGCCCTCAGACGAGGAGAACGTGGGAGCTCCGAAGTGAGAGCCGGTATCCTCCCAGACTAGCCGCAGATTCAGTAAACAAGCGTAGGATTAGTCAATATTCTTTATGCTTGCACTAAAAGGTAAAGAATAGGTATGCTCCTATTTGACACAATATAATTTGAACCAATTCACTTTATCCTTTTACTATAATTTTTTTACAAGGAGAATGATGTTTTCTTATATATTGAATATCATATTTAAACTCTCATTAGTATCATTAGTTATTTATTAATTATTAAAATTATATATTTATTTCAATTGCATATTAGTGACACATAAGTAAATTGAACTTTGTTGTTACGATTAAAGTATTGTTTTTCTAAAATCTTAGTTCGCAGTTCTAAACCACTCCCTGTGGGATCGATATTTAGGACTCCATTAGAGCCCTATATTACTTGAGCGATATGTATACTTACGTTGATAAGTGTGACTTTACAGTTATTGAATATTTATTACGTTCATATTTATCTTATATTTTTAAACATATATAAAGTCGCCGGTCAACCTTACACAGGGAAGTACTATTTGGTTGATGTCGGGTATACTTTACAAACGGGTTATTTGAAACCATATCCAGATACAAAAAATCATATACCTGATTTTGAGAGATCGAGCGAAGTTGTACGAGGCAAGAAAGAAATATTTAACAAAAGACATTCATTCTTCTGTGGTGTGCTCGAGAGATCGTTTGGGGTTTGGAAGAAGAAATGGGTTATTTTACGTGATGTCATCTTATCCATTTACAAAACAAGTTTAAATTGTAGTCACCACAATGACACTACACAACTTCATTCGACGACATCACTCCAGGACAGATGCAGAATTTACTGTTATAAAAGAAGATTTATTGCAAATACCACCTGAGACCTTTGAATACCATGTTGGACATACCATCCCACAACTCGAACTTGATTCAATATAATCACACACCCCAAATGGAGAATGTGCTTCGGAGATGGCGACTTTGAGAGAGCAAATAGCAAATGACGTAAGCTTAGCCATCTAGACATTTCTGAATGCTACTTGTTGTGTTTCACCCATGTTTTGAATACGTACTATGTGTTTCGAGTTGCATATCTTTTAAGAATTAATACTATTATTCTTGAAAAAAAGGTTTCATATCTGTGGCATTTTATTTAAGTGAATTTTTGTTATTGAGTAAAAAAAATGTTGTATATTTGTGTTTACATATGTGTCTGGGTGTTTGCGTTTAGGAAAGCTTAATGGTCGAATTGCATGAATTAGATCTTGCTGGAATTATTTGTTGGGATTAGATCTTGTTGGAATTAAAAGTTTTGGAGAAAATGTGCTTGAATGTAGTTCATGTTGTTGGAGGTTGTGTTTGCTTCTGTAATTTTTGTTTGCTTATCTGAAATCTCGGCATTTGGAAGAAACTCCATTCTTGTGATTGTTATATCCGAAAAGTAAATGCCAAAAATTATTTCTTATTTGCATCTGCTTCCTCTGTAAGCTGGAATGATTCCATTTTTAGGCAATGCCTGTAGTTTAGGTGTTACATGTGTACATTTATTGGAAGGGTATGGTATGCTGAGAATAATTACTGTTATTTACACAATCTGGCATTCATATTTGATTTGAATGACTTCATTCAAAGATGAGTATCTTTGCCTTGATTCGAAGATGCACATTTGTATTTTTTTCCTGTATACGGATTGCTATGTGAGTTGAAAGGAGTTGCAGTTTTTTCCCTATCATATCCAGATGAAAATGAGCACATCTTTTGGGTCATAATATTCTTGTTATGCAGCTGAGGCTCATTTTGATGATATGACTTTCATTACATGGTTTATGGCTATACATATATGGAGAATTCTCATTTCGTGGTATAATTTGCTTAGGCTTTTATTATTATATGTTTTTTACTTTAATCTCCAAAAGAAATGCAGTTAAAAGGTCATATTATGACAGCTAATTAGATTTATCATAGTTTTGGGATGCTTTCAGTTTTTTAGGCAACCACTGCTTTTATTATCTGTTAAATAGATGCTTTTAAATTTGGAAGGCAGCCATGTGTTAAAGTAACTGCTCGTACATAGTACATGGTTCTCGAATTCTGAAAATGTGTGTTTGCAGCTTGGATGACCCTCCTTATGGGCAACCGCTGCTTTGCTGAATGAGAATATGTTTGTGGGAGTTTAATGTGAAGAATGAAAATGGTTTTGAAAATGATTTTGGAAAGTGGTTCTGGAACATGGTTCTGGAATTTGTTCTTGAGTTGCAACATTCGTCATTGCTTTTACCTTCAGTTTCCGTGGTTGAGTTAATGATCTACAGTTTCAATTGAAGTTTATGTTTTCAATGCAAGGCTGTTAATAAGTAGTTCTTTTTGTTATCTAGCATCTCCATGAGTTTAATTGGATTTTTTTTACAGTTTAATGGTTTAATATATCTATTTATTTATAGTTTTTAGAATTCATGGATATGTAAATATGAAAGTTTATGTGTGATATGTGTAAATAGATAATAATTGTGTGTTGCATGTGTTAATTTGTCTTTTTTTATTATTTGTGTTTGAGCATGAAGAAGAAGATTTATAATTTTCTTTTTTTGTGGGGAATCGGGTGAGGGTGGAATACAAGCAATGGTGGAGTTTATTGGTTTTGTCTCACTTCAATTAGTCAAATTGCAAATGTTAAAGGAGTTCAGAAAAATTAGATAAAGTTTCATGCGGTTTGAATGTTTCTTGTTTAATTCAATTAGAGGTCTTTATTTATTTATGTTGTCTGATTAAAGCTGGGAAAGAACATCAAATAGAAAACTTGGCCATCTATTTTCATGATTAAAAATTCAAGGTCAGCAAAAGTTAGGATTCGGTCTATGTAGAAAAATAACATTATAAATTTGATTGATTGGAGATAGTGCAGCTTTCTCTTCAAGCTCATTGTTGTGCTGTGTTTATTTCTTTGTTCTCTCTGGAAAGAATTGGAAATGAATGGTTGGTTTTGAAGCATCGTGATATTTCCTGCAATGGTCTGAATTCCACTCATTTGATTTATGTTTGATTTGTGAAATTTACATATGCTCTGAATCCCAGTTATACTTTAAGGGAGGTTCTTATGTAGTTGCATTGGTTGGCTGTGAAGATCTGAATCCTTGTTGAGGAAGATAACTGCTATTTCAAATGTATCGGGCATTCCTTATGATGGAAATTTAGATGAGTGTGTTGCATGTTTGGTGAGTACAATACCATGAATTTGTTGCATGTTTGGTGAGTACAGTTTTTTATATGAAAATTAGGTGTTAGTTCTGTAAATACATATGAATTGTGTGCTATGTATGTAAATTTTTAATCTGTTAGTATCATGAGAGGTTTTGCATCATTGGTAGCTTGGATGACAATGGTGAGGTGCCTTGCTTTGCCTCCTTCAAAAGCTGGAAATTCAATTTATAGGCCGCTTGGATGGCCCATATTTATTAGGGCAACCACTGCTATTAAATTTGTAAGCCTAATGATAAGTATATTTTCTTTATTTCATTTATTTTTAACTGATCTATTTTTTTTTAAAAAAAAATTGCAGACTATGAGTTCCAGATATTCAAAAAAATTCGGGCAAGTAATGTGTCAGTGATGGTACCGTCCTTGTTGCTCACGTCACGCCAACCACATAGCTATGAGAGACAATTTTACAGGTGCCCGCGGTGGGCATAACGACAGGAGGACTGTACTTTTTTTAGGTGGGCCTACAGGAAGTCTGTTTCTATGATATCCGAATTGGACACCGCTGTTCAGAGTTCGTCGATATCAAAATTTCAAAACACCGCATCTGGTTCGAGTGCTTCTATTTCTACTGCATCCCAGTTGGACATATTTGCTCAGAGTTATGGAGTGTCAGAGCAGAGCAACATGAGTCGTGATATGTTGCTACATTTTAAAGTCAACATTATAATTTTTTTCCTTGTCATTTTGATATGTTATTTTTTCTTTTTCTTTTTGCTCTCATTATACTCTATATTAGTATGTGAATGTGCATTTTACTTCTGTATCCGTAATTTTGCTCGTTTGATGTGATCAGATATATTTGAGTTATATAAATGTAACTCCACTTTTTTGTATTTTCTTGTCTTAACATTTGATCTTTAATTTTGTTGAGAAAATAACAAATTATGTTACACAGATTATTCATTCAACTAAAAAAATTGTAAATAAACTGTTTACAAAATACACAAACCAAACAGCTAAACAACTTATTCAGAACAGGGGCAGAATGGTCTTTTCTTCAGAATAAGTTGTTTTCCAAACACACAAACCAAACAGTCAAACAGTTTATCTAGATCAGCTGCTCATCAGCAGATTATCAGCAGAAGCTGGATAAGCTGCAGCTGCCCCAAAACAAACCCTTAAATTATAATAAGATATTCGGAAACTGCTTTTTATATGTAGATTTATTAGTGATTGTAGTTATAAGATGTATGTATATTAAAAAAAAAAATATGCATAATACTTATTATAATTCTAAAATAATTTATTTTTTCTTACAATAATTTTTGAATCAACTTCAATAAAAAATTCAGTGCCGAAGGGATATTGCCGTTTTATTCCAGCAAGATTTACATACATAATACCACCTATTTTTATCTTTTTACATATCTAACTTCTAAATTAAATTGTATATGCATATTACTTTTTAAAAGTTAAAATGATAATACTTTTAATGTGGTATGAAAACCTTTGGAGGTATAAATGTAAAAAAATAAAATTTAGGTGGTAGATATGCAAAAAAATAAGAGTTGGTGGTATGCATGTAAAAGCCCATTTTGGTATTGTTTTTACTACTTTCTCGCCGGTGAGTGCTTCTGACTTGTGTTTGCTGCCTGATTTTCTACTCTTTTTTTTTCTGGTTTCTAATTAAATTTGCAGATGTTTCGAGAAATAACTATAAAAGAAATTGATTTCAAAAAATTATAATGATTATTATAAATTTATTTTATATTCAAAAGATTTGAGTGTAGTTTTCAGGTAGATAGCACACTTTAATATGTTATGTTCAAAAAATTCCAAATAGACCCTAACTCAGAACATATTTTGTTATAGGTGATCATGATCTAAAATTCCAAGGCAACACTTAATAATCGCGATGACGCTCTCAGGATGTGACTGGGGGTGTTGTGTGGTGGTGGTACGTTTTATGACCTTTTGGGTTTTAAAATACGACCCAGAAAGAGTTGTGGCAGTCAGACTATTACAATAAAAAAATTTGAGAAAAAAACTAATAATCATCATAATATTTTAAACAACCACTTACTTCACACTACTACATTGTAGTGTTCTAAAAAAAATTTTCATGCATATAACTATTAATACATTACTTGGGAACAATATGACGAAATTGGTGGCTTAATTGAACCGTAAAGTGAAGAATAATAATTCGGTCAACATCCTTTTTGACTCTATAAAAACTTTCCCCTAAGACAAGTTTGATAAGAAAGAAGAACGCTAATTCACATTTAGAAAGTGCTTAAACACTGTTTTTTATGCTCTTATTTATTGGATTAAGCTATTCAGAACTTTCTGCGTTGCTTCTTCCAAGCGCTTTGTGCTTTCTGCAAGTTGTTTGCATAAAGTTGTGGAAATATGTTAATATTTTAGTGGAATAATTTTTTTATTATTATTATGGATATTTGATGTATAAGTATGATGTGAGAAAATGTTACGTCTGAGTAACATAATAACGTTTGGGCAGTTTATTAATGCGGACGGCGTTTTCAAAAAGCCACCTCATAGTTTGGAAAACACGTTTCGACAGCTTATCTGAAAAACCGATTGGGATTTTACATTAAACCCAGGTCGCGGGTTGAACCCCGCGGGTTCTGGCTATATTTCAAGACAAGCTAATTATCTGGATAAGCATAAATTGCCCAAATGATCTCATGGGATTGTGGGGCCCATCGTACTGCAATGGTGAAGAAAAAAATTCTGTGCCGTACACATTTAGGTCGATCTGAGTGACTTAGGAGAAAAAAATTAGTGATCTTAAAATGTGATTTCAACGCATACGAAACAGTCAAAGAAAATTACTTACATGCCACTCAGTTTTTATGTATTTACATATCTAAGACATAAATTTCAATTTTTTATATTATTTTATGATATATTTACACAGGCAGTAATTATGTTTAACATAATTAAGCTGCACCATCAATCTCTGTCAACCTGAAGCTGATTAAGCTAAGCCGCCTAACCCAAAAAAACAACCGAACAACAAGCTCATATATGTAGAATATCAAAATTATTACCGAACATGCACATTAAAGTGGTGACGTACATATAATTTCAGATATTATACAATCTTTCCTATAAATAGTGAATCCTTTTATGAATAAAGCAAGCCCGAGAGGATTAGGAATACCCTTATTACGTCTATATTATTGTTCATTACTATGCCCCCGGCCCTCTCTCTCTCCCCCTCCTGACTTAAGCTCTATTCATTTAGTGTGATTCACATGCAAGATCAGGATTCAACAAATATTATTGTCATGCTGGTCACTGTCTCACACACGAAAAAACATTATGTTTGTAAATCTGAATGTGCGGACGACAAAGTCAATTCGGTCACACCACAATAGGTAATAATATCTCCTCAAACACACGTAGAAGGGTCGTTTAATCTGATATAGCCACACGGTAAGCCACCTGGCTTTACATTTTAGTTTTAATTCAAATTATATATGTATATATATATATATATATATATATATACAAATAATGACAAATTAAATAGATATATATATTAAAGAGTGAGCTGATAATATAAAGCAAATTTAATTATGACATTTTTGTAATTTAGTTTGTTAAGTTAAAAGGATTGATGTGAAACTTCGGAAGAAAACGGTTTAGAATGAGCAATTGAAGCACGGCATCTGTTTAATAAACTTTATTCATATTTGGCTTCTCATTATGAATTTAGTAAGTTGGTATTGATGCTATTAAACCTTTTATTATAATTTAGTTAGTTTAAATTATTTTTAGTTTGTCTGATTAATAAGAAACAACAACAAAAAGAAGGTTAGTTGGACCACTAATTATGCTCGATTCAATTTAGTTTTGAACAGAGTGATTTTTTAAAGTAGGTGGAATTAATTGGTGGGATAATTCTTCGTTAATTCTTCGAATTGGCCAGTCCAATCCAATTTATAAAACCATGAATATTGATCAACTTGACTAACTTGATCAATGGCTTTGATTAGTGTAAGTCTATTGCGTGGCAGAGTGTATATTTCAGAAGGTCATAAATGAATATTTCATGGGTGGCAAAAGGCTCTAAACCTTAAACATTCATCATCTTTCTGAAAAAGTGGGTGTTAAAGTCATGGAGAGACTTGTTGGTTCTTTAAGGATTTTTGTGTTCTCAATAAATTATCTGATAAACTATAATTTTAAGTTAAGGAAAAGAGAAAGATGTGCTTTCTAGAGAAAGGGGAGGGAAATACTAGTGATGCCTCCATGATAATGGTGAAGATATGTTAATTCACCACATCGCTCGTTATGAGGGACAAAGCAGAGTCTAATTGAGCAATATGATGAGTTGGAACTTGGCTCCTTCTATGAAAATGCTTCGCCAAAATTTTGGATAACCGCTGTCTCTATGATCTTATATGATGAAGCATTTGCAAGTTATGCCTAACAATTTTTTTTATGAAAATATAGAGGATCCTTCATTGCACTTTCCTGAGGAAGATGAGGCTCATCATCCTCTGATATAGTTGGAGCAAAAGTTCGTCAACTTGAGCAATATTGGTGCTAAGAAAGACGAAAGATTCGTGACCGAGGAAGGAATCTATAAAAGAGTTGCTTCAAAAATAAAATTTCAAATTTCTCCTGTGATGTCCTCATCAAATGATTCTCTAAGTTCAAAAGTTTTTTTAAAAGAGTGACAAATTTACTATATTACGAGAACATCTCTCAATCTTGAAATTGATACACATTCCGACTTTGAATCTCAAGTAATGACCAAGCTCAACACACAAAAGAAGATGCTACATCTAATATTATTTGTGAAAAATTACCAATATTCAAAGAAGGAAAATGATATCAGAAATTCATCGGCACAAATATGGAAGAAATCTACTGAACTAAGAGGCAAAAATGTGCGGTCAAACATGACCCATAGAAGGACGACGAAAGATCTCATCATTGGAACATCAAAGACCTAACTGTCCAAGTACAAATATTTAGGTCGAGATTGCTTGATGTCAATCAAATGAAGGTCATCAAAGCCAATGAGTAGGATCTATCGAGTCAAGAAAAGAAATCAGCTCAACTCTCGCTATATCATCATCAGTCACCTTATAAGAGTCTCCAATACTCTTCATCAAAAAATCAAACGTGCTCACCACTATAGACTCTGTGAACAACCCAAAGAAACCTTCTGTTAAGAGATGAGTTATCTATCAGATCACCATGATTTGCTCTATGCCCGACAACCTAATCTCATCCTGACGACAGGAGCTCCTCATTAAGGAGTATGACCAAAGCAACCAATCGGTTGACTCGAGCCGACCGAGCAAAGTTCGGACGATTGAAGTTCAACCAGAGCTGATCTATAGCCCCCAAGTCAACATAGCCAACCGAACGAGCCTTGCAAGCCCAGGCCCGTTAATCTCAGCCGACCGAGCAATTGGGAACTGATTCATAGGCTCATTTCTATAAATACCCAAAATACACCGTAACACCCCCATTAAAATTGGAATAAACATGCAATTATGCACACGATACCCCCTCCTATAAACAAGGGGTTCAATTCTACAAAAAAAAAAAAGGCTAATCAGAGAATCAATAAAATTTCCTCATTCTATTGTTTGTTATTGCGCTCTCTCTCTCTCTCTATCTCTCTCTCTTGTCCTATACTTTATTTTTTCGGTGTTATTTATAGGACAAATTTGAATTCAACTCTACATAACGGACCTAGTAGAGCAAGTTGTGGAGTCATCGAGTTTGATGAGTTTTATGTTGAAGATTAGTACCTTTCGACAAGTACTCCTAAAACCTTGAGGGCTGGCAATTAGGCTTAGAGGCGTTGTCCGATGACTAAAAATGACATCAATTCAACATGGTGTGCCCAATTTAAATTCCTATGAATACTTTATGAACACCATTGAAAGAAAAATATGAACGTGCATAGACAACATGATC
Source organism: Phalaenopsis equestris (assembly GCF_001263595.1). Classification (NCBI taxonomy): domain Eukaryota; kingdom Viridiplantae; phylum Streptophyta; class Magnoliopsida; order Asparagales; family Orchidaceae; genus Phalaenopsis; species Phalaenopsis equestris. Next base: position 1,066,662 of record NW_018165012.1, on the reverse strand, counting down.
TTAAAAGTGGAGAATTTGGCCATACATTCCTCCTGGGCCCATACTCCACCAAGAAAAGGACAAATATGGGGAATAATTCAATGCACCAAACGTCAACACTAATTCACAAGGATGGAAGGAATATACCATGGGAAGTCCATATTTATCCTGGCTTCTTGAATTTTTGAAAATGCAGTTTTCTAAGAAAATTTATTCCCACCGCTTTGAGATTAGTGCAGCTTTCATTTTGATTGAAATAAATACATAGGAATACATAAATGTTAAAAAAAAATAATAATAAAAGTTCATTTGTTAGATATATAAATACATAGGAATTAGTTGGTATTGATTGAGTCACACCTTTCATTTTGAAAGCAAATAAATAACTATTTACAGTTCAAAAATACTTAATTCCATGCCAAACTTGTCTCAAATCCATAACATAACCATTACTGAATCTTTCCGAAAGAGGAGAGAAAAATTTTACATGCCTAGCACAAAAATCTCATGTATTTACAAATCAGACCTGCTTTCATATTTACATACATAGCCTTTGGTGCTTTAAACCTTCCAATGATTTACTTTTAAAAAAAAGGTGATAATAATACTATTATTTATGTGATATTAAAGCTTTGCATGATTTGAAAATATAAAGAAAATTAGGGGTGAAATATGTCAATACTACATAAATGGCCAAAAAAGATTATAAATTTGCACTCAAGGCACATGTAATAAATCTAATTTTGAGAAAAAAAAAATTTGTTGTTAGGTTTCAAGCCAACACTAAAAAATAAAATCCAAATATAGGGTAAGATGTAAAGTAGGAAGGTCATATTTGTTATTCATGAAAAGTGAAGCTTGGAGTCAAATTTTGCAGTCCAAGATAGGCTTTTTTAGAGCCCATAGTTTTCATGACTCTGCACAATATAGTCACATGCCCTTCCATTCATGTGGCACCCACAGCTACAGATAAAAGAAGACAGCTTTGCCTCCAGGGAAAAAGGAGCATGTACATGCATGCCACCTAATTCCTACGTATTTACATGTCTGACAAAAAAACTTTACTTTTTGACATTTATACCAGCCAAAACTTGCACATCACAACAAAAATACTACAATTTTAACTTCTAAAAAGTGACACACATTTTCATGTATATGGAAGGATAGGTGTTAGATATATAAATGCATATGAATTGAGAGGTATGCAGGTAAATCTTCCCAAAAATAACAATAACAGGTCACAAAGCAGGTAGAGACTCACCAAAAAATTCTTATGAAAAACGTTTCAGACCAACTAAATGAATAGTTTTGACTGAGAATGCCTAACATTTATAAAGCCTACCGATATGCATAACATAAACTTGTCTGTTAGGCAGGCTTAAGAAAATTAAAATGGCTGTGCATTCCTCCCATTTTAATTTAGATAGGGGAATTAATTGCTGACAAATCAACACTACTGTATCAAGGCTAAATGAAACAAATTTTAATCAAAATGAGCTTCAAAATTACTAGATTAACATTTGAGATAACCGCAAAAACATGAAAAAACAAGGAAAACAAAGTTTGCATTACACTAAATTCAAAGGAAATCCAATGACTTTAAAACAAGTCTGAATAAGCAGCAGCAACAACAACAACAACAACAACAACAACAACAACAAGTCTTTATCTCACTAAAAGAGGTCAATGATTTAAAAGATTCAATGTTAAGGACTTTTCGGCAAAAAAAAAAAAAGCTGGTTGTCGGCTACCTAACGCAACTCTCCACTTTTCTTTTTAAAACTTATCTTAATAATAAAAAAAAAATTGTAATACAGCCTAGCAGATTACCAAGTTGAAAGAAAGAAAAATACATTACATAAAAAATGCTCATTGCTGCTTCTGTTGTCATGCCTAAATAGCTCGAAAAACAAAACATAAATTAGGATGAGTTACCTATTATGTTTCCTTAGAAAAGGGATTCCATTTTGTTTTTCGCTGCCCAAAGTTTTTGGATCAAACAGCTTCTGAAGGTCACCTTGACTAAGCTTGGATTTGAGAGCGAGATCAGCAAGCTCGTAAGTCGATGATTTCGTCTTGTTGGATTGCATGGCTGGTCTAGCTTTCATGCTATTATTCGATGCGAAACTCTTTCTAGATAGAAACTTGATGGCCTGGGAACTCGAAGAGCTTCGTCTCTTGTTGTCATTACCTGACCGCAGAGATGTTGGATTTGGATGGTTTTCTATGCTTGAATTCGCTTGTCCGGTTATCATTTCTTGCCTTTTACGCTTCATTTTGGAAGGTTTAGGGGAAGATTCTGGAGCTATTGCAGCTTGATCGGCATCTCCGAATGCGGCGAGGAAGTCTCGATAGGCGGCTGCTTTTGATTGTTGGCTCGATTTCCACTGCTCGGGATTTCTACCAAACCTGCAAGTAGAAGAAGAGAATTCTATGTTTTAACTTACAAGCAAGTCATCACAACCATACACAAACTCAGTACAGAGAAGAACTAAATAATTTTCTATTGCATGAGTAGCAGAAATTATAAGGGGCATGTACATGCATGCCACCCAATTCTTATGTATTTAGATATCTAGCAGACTTTGTTTTCTACATTTATACCACCCAAATCTTTCATATCACATCACAAATACCATTATTTTAAATTTTAGGTAGTGAAATACACCTCTTCGTAATAGGAAAGGACCTTATTAGAAAGAATTAGTATTTGGCGGAGGCCTAAATACCGATTCCCTTGCGCTAAGCCCCGAAGGGGTCAACGACCGTGTCATGTGCTGGTTTGAGGACCACCGCGCCACGGGGATTCGAACTCTTGACCTGAGGGGACTACAGAGAACCCTACCAACCAAGTGGCCAAGGCTTCTGCACTGCATATATATATATATATATATTGAAGTTTATGAATTAGATATGTAAATATGTAAGAATTGAGTGGTATGTATGTAAACCTGTTACATAAAAAGCACACAATTCCTATGTACTTGCATGTCACACCTAATTTTATATTTACACACATTACACTCAAATATTTAATATCACATAAAAATAGCACTATCATCAGTTTTTAAAAATGACGTACACATACATATGTAAATATGAAAGAATTGTGTGCTACTTATGTAAATTTCCCAAATATAAATGCAGGAATACTAAATTCTTTTGTTTCTCTATCCTTTAGGAGAGAGTGGGGGTGGGGTGGTATTATGATGAAAGCAATAGGGTGACATACCGAAAATGATCCGAATCCAATATAAAAATAAAAATTACAAGAAAAAAATGTTTAAGAATGGAAAGGATAATGTGCTTGCCCTTCAATATCTAGCTTCCTCAATAAATGGGGCCCATGCTTTGTCTTGGACAGCTCGGGCTGCACATCCAGCACCTCTGCTGCTATTGTCTCTCTCATGGAGATATTGCTAGCTGCAAAGCACTTCTCAACAATAAAAGAGCCAGAAGGGTGGATTGAAAGCTCTCCAAAATAACCTTTCAATCTTTCATAACATAAAACAAAGGAAAAACGGAGGATGAGTACAGCAGAATAATTAAATAAAACAGGGAAAGGAGTATAAGTTTAACATCATAATAGTTTTTGAAGGGGAATTTACATACATGTCACATAAATCCTTTGTATTTACATATTTAACATCTAAATTTTATTATTTAATTATATCACACAAATCTTTAAAATCACATAAAAGATGCGATTAATATTAGTTTTTCTAAAATGAAAGACATGTTGTAGTGTATATGTTCTGATGTGATTATGATACTATGGTACTATATATAAGTAAATATCAAAGTTTAGATGTAGACATGCAAATATATAAGAATTGTATTGTATGTACGTAAACTCCCTTTTTTCTGAATCTCGCTTTAATGCATTGAATCAAAAAAGCAGTCATGGATCGTCTTTAATTTAAAATGCTTAAGTATCTGATGATGACCATGTTGATTGAAGATTTCAACCGGAGTGAGTCAAACTTTTAAATCATAATTTTCAAAATAATCAACTAAAATACAAGCTAAAATTCAATCACTTAAATGCTAAAAGAAAACTCAACAATCTGTTAATGGTGACAATTTTTTTATTGACTTCAGCTGACAAATAGTGAATGTCATATCAAATACAATTCTATATTCATAATCAAAGAAATCACATGCCTAGATGGACATGGCCCGAGTCCTCCGTCCGCTTGGTTCTGCCACCAAATGACAACACAAAATAACGGTTACGATTAGAGCCTTCTGACTGGACAGTTGCCGCCAAATGACACTACTATATTACGGTCACGACCGCAGCTAGTATGTTCCACCAATGACTTTCTATCCTTTGAGTTATGAATCATAAAGATACAATTGATTCGAACAAAATTTTTTGTCAGCTAAGGTCGACTTAAATTTACCCCCTTACAGAACTATATATCCTAGGTCTACAAGGATCTCTTGGACAACGCAATCTATGACTGCTGACAAGAATTCTTTTGTCAGATTCGGTCGACTACCTCGTCTAACTAAGTAGATTAGGGATCACGAAGACCCGAGAAGACGGAACCATGGAATCTAGTTTCCAAATCAGCATTTATAGATTTACCATCAACTCATTATCACCACCAAACAATTCCCAAAGATGTATCCACTGTTGCAGATTTAGGGTCCGTTTGGGGCAGCTTATAAGTGCAGCCGGCGTTTTCAAAACGTCGTTGTACTGTTTGGTTCGCGCGTTTCGCCAGTTTATCCAAAACTGTGTTTGGGTTTTTACACTAAACGCAGGCCGCAGGTCAACCCCCGCGGCCGGCCCGCGGGCCACATTTCAGGATAAGCAGCTTATCCTTATCCTGAAACGCACAAGCTGCCCCAACAGACCCTTAATCACCTTCAAAGCATCACTGCTAAGATTGCCAAAGCACAAAATGTAGTGTGACACACAAAGGGGTTTGATCATTTTGAGGCACAATTAATTAAAGCACACACATCATAAGGAAATTAGATGGTATTATGATATTTAACAACATCTATACAAATCATAATTATTAAATGATCAATGATATTTTTAAGTCAAATATTAACATGGAATAGCATTACCAGCTAGCAATCACATTAAAAATTAATTAAAATTGAGATGTGCCATCTGCGTACCTTTAAGAAAAATCAATGTGAATAATTGAATAAAATTTCACAAAAGTAAAAGAGGTCTACAAGATATAAAAATGGGGTTAAAAAACACCAAGGACTTAAAATAAAAGACTATGCATGTGTTTTGCATGTCCTGCACACGGAGGCTATCTTTATCACGATGTATCTGTCATGTCCAATTTCCTATTGTGTTTGTGGCTGCCTATAGTCTTTGTTGCAACCGATCGGGCATATGACATGACATCTACAACTACAACAAGGATGAGAAGACCTAAAAATAATGCAAGATGCAAAGCCTGTTGTTAATTGAAAAATGTGCATCACGCTTGTTGTGGCAACAACACTATAAAATCTATACCAACTTCACCCTAAAATCCCTTCAATTGACAAAACAAACTGCTCCCGACTCAGGCTCACAAGTCACGAGAGTTAAACATGTTCTATGCGTTGAAATGTGGAGCAATACATGCAAACCATAAAAACATCACCGCATCTTTGCACTTTCATGTGCATGTTTCGCTTTTTAGAGGACCGTAACGATCCAGAAAGTCAATTCCTCCATTTCAAAAGCCTCTTTTTACAACAGAATTCAGTGCAATAATGTCACTATAGTTGAACATTGACGGATAAATCTTAGTCTATTTACATTGTCCACTGCATTAAGTGTTCATTTCATGGTTAAAGTAACGCCTCTGAAAATTCAAATTAATAAATAATGGTAGAATAAAACTTTTAAAAATCAATGCCTTAGAAATTTTCTAATAAGTTAAGTTGGCAATAATCCCAAATAGAAACGAGACACATACATAACAATTCTAAAATCATTTTGAGATACTATATAATTAAATATATGACAAAAAAGTAAATAAATGACAAAAAAAGCCTTACTTGGTAGTAACTTTGAATTTTTGCTTTGCGGAAGCATTTGAACAAAGAAATGCCTCGAGAACATGACAACCTCCAACATCTTTAGCAGTTTCCAATATATGAACAGCTTCCATACAGGTTATACTCTCAATATAAGGCCTTATTGCAGACTATAAAAAAAGCATAATTAAAATTTTAGACTCAGATTAAATCATTAAAATGCATCAATAAGAACACTAGCAAAATTTAATTGATTTTCAATGATTTCTATCGCATCTCAAACTCTCAAAACTATCTATCATGCACATCAAGTTACACGAAACTAAATATTAACATAATCTAAAATAGTATTTGGATCCGGGCAAAGTGAGTCATCATTCTTCTTAAGATAGCCAAATAAATAATGATAGCAATTTTGCACTCATTGGAGAGCTGATAAAAAGCAGAAAATGAAAATAAATGCAGCAAAAAAAACCCTCTTAATCATACACTTCTGTGAATTAATTTAATTTCATGTCAGAATGATCAATTATGTAAGCAATATTTTATGTTAAGAGAATTAATATAGAAGTTAATAGTTTAAAAAAAGTATCTTCATATAAATTTTATTAACCTTGATGACGCATATGATTTGAGTAAAAGTGGAATTAACTTGGTCTACTTTCTTTAAGATTGAAAATTTGCATTTGCATATATATATATATATAGATATATGGATATATGATGGAATACTGAAGTGACCTAATAATTTTCAATCATAGTAAGTTTATATCAATGATAACCATTGATTCCATATTTGTTCGTATTGGTTAGGGGGGTGCTTATAAATAAGATTTAATGTAAGATCTGTTGTATGGTTTTTGCATTTCATATAATTCTAATCAATAATACATCCTAAAACAAGAAAAAAATAGAAACAATGCAAAATATGTTCAATATATAAAAACTTTAAAATTAGTAAAACAAGGACTATATTTATGATATGTACTATCGGTGAGTATTTTATTTTTTTCATTTTTGTATTTTTCCATTAAAGTATAAGAGATGCAATCACACGAGAATGACAACAATGTCAAAAAAACTTCAGAAAGCTAGCTAGCATCGACATTTAAATATGATGTTAACGATTATTATTCATATATTAAAACATAAGATGATACCTACATGTGATAGGTTTAGGAATTCTGGATCTCTTATACTAGGGCTAAAATTATATAAAAAAATGGAGAAGTTTGTCGTGTGTTTTGTATAAAAGAAGATGTCAAAAGCTTAAAAATATCTTTTATAAAATCATAATTTAAGTCGATACCACTACCATTGCTGAGCCCTAAGACTTAGATGGGAAAAGTGGAGGGTTGCATTAGGTAATTGACAACTAGCATAAAATTTTTGGTATGCGTTGACCACTAATGATATGGTTAGGAGAGTAGATATTTTAGATTCAACTTATGTTAAGAAATGCACAGGTAAACCTAAAAGTATTTGGGCATATAGTATAAAAAATGATCTTATTATATTAGAATTAAATGAAAATATGACAGGGTACTCAATAGGACATAATAGAGAAAAAAGATTAATGTAGCCAACCCCACTTAGTGGGATAAAGGGTCGTTGATATTGTTGTTGCATAATTTAAGTCAATGAAGTTATATGAATCTAACTGTTAAACTGTTAAAAAATCGTTGATATTTAAATTAAGCGACACAAAAAATGAGAACGATTCAATTGATTTGTGTCAAAGCTATAATTAAAAAAAAGAAATGATTACATTAAATAAAAAGTTGGAGCAAAAGAAAATTAAAAATAAAAGGTTGGAATGACATCCACTGAAAAATAAGATGTATGGCTCTCAAGCGATTTGGATATGTATAACAAAGAGTAGAGTATACAACTGTTAGATGAGTTGATAAAATTAATATAAACTGATTAAGAAAAAGTGGGTAGAGTAGACCTAAGATGTTATAACAAGAAGTTGTTGAATATGACGATTTAACACTCAAAGAACGCTTAATAAAAATAAACCAAAAATGAAAAAGCAAAATATAGACCCAATATACTTGGAAAATACTAATTAATGATGATTCTATTTTTTAAAAACCATATGTTGCAACAGCTACACAATATAAGGCTACAAACTTTGGCCTTGTAGAATTTCAAATACTCGGGAACACTACAAAATGTTTACCTTCAACTGAACAAGCATAATGAAAAAAAATTTTAGTAAGTCTCAGAATTGCGCCATTTTAAGCTCTAGCATGCCAAGAAAGACATTTAGGCTCAGACTTTCTTGAGAAAGACACTGGGAAAGACATTTTAAGCTCTAGCATGCCAAGAAAGAAAATCAACATCTCATCATTGAAGTGAAATACTCGTCAAAAAAACCTTATGGATGCCAATAAGCTTTGGCTTCAATTGAACTTAAAAATTAAAAATATGATTAAAGCATCTTCACAAACAGAATATGATTAACCGCTCCACTATAATTTACCAATTTATTTAGGGTACAAGTGCAGGAAAACTTAAAAGAGAAAAAGCCAACTACGAGCCTTAGTGTTAGGAGGATAGAATACATGAGGTGCAATTGAACCCGCTATGTCAATGGATGAATATCCACCAAACCCAAAGCTCAAGCCAATTGGTATAGAAAGGATATTAAGGGGCCTATTTTATTTTGAAGTCAAACCTTTTAGGCATCATCTGACAAATTAGTAGATTTTGATCATTGCATACTTCTGTTGAGAACCTACCTCAAATATAAAAATAGTTGCTTATGAATGCTAAGTTACAATACATTTAGATTTTGTTTAGGACAACATTCTTAACATTTTTCATGATAGGAAAAGCGGTCAATAAAAAGCAGTGTATATTAAGACAACATTCTTAACATTTTTCATGATAGGAAAAGCGGTCAATAAAAAGCAGTGTATATTAAGATAACAGTTTTTCATATTCTTCAAAAATTATGGCTTAAAAGAAAACTGTGGTTGAAAAGCATAACAGAAATTAACGAAGTACAAGGCGTGCCAAACAAAGCCTTGATGAGAGTCTTCATAGTGGCTATTGACGAACCAAAGGAAAGCATAATCATGACCAAAAAACCACATGTAAATGAAAACTTAATTAAATCCATTTGTTTAGCATGTAACTACATGCTAAAAACCCCTAGAAAATAGATATTAATCCCACGCAGGAAGTAAAAGTAAAAATTAAATTCCTAATATATTAAAAGTGGTCCTTATTTATATAGCTAAGCTTTTGGGTTGATGGGTGCCCATTCATTGGTATATGAGGCTCAATTGGGCCCTAGTGTTCTACTTGATCTTAATAAATGATAAAAGAGCTGATGATTTGCAGTTTACGACACATATCTCAGCTAATTCAATCATCATCAAGCAGCATTCAAGAATGGATGACTATCACACAAGCTCCGCTTACCTAAGATAGCCTCCATGTGCACCATGCATTATGGTGTTAAAAAGCTTTCAATTAAGAGGGGAGTGATGGCTGATTAAAGGACTCTTATGTCAGGAGATTTTCTTAAAATCCATGCAAGATTAAAGAATAATCCCACAATGGAGGCAGAGTACATTCCTAACATAGTAGTAATGTCCAATATTGGTCAATGTCATAATTGTTTCAAATTCACCTCGGGAGTTGTTCATTATTCCTAACTAATGCGTCATATAAAAAATATTATCATTCAAATAATTTCCTCTTACTAAGATTTTAAAATCTCAAAACAAGTAATGGATAATCAATTTAGATTGTTGAACCCAAATTGAAAAAAAGATTGCCAAAAATAGTTGCAAGCAGCTTACATTTGAACTTTTAAATAAGCTTTGCAGCATTAAGCAGCCCAATACATGCATCTTATCTCCGAAGGGCCAGTGCCAATGGGACTTATCTCTGAAATAGCTGTCGAGATGTAGTAAATGTGGGACAAGACAGCCGGGTGACTCGGCTTGTGGACAAACTGCCACTGAAAGTGCTTGGCAGAACTGCAAGATAATAATCAGGCATCAAAGTTAAGCACAACAAAGAAGATTGTACTTAATGACAGAAAAGCGCAACAAAGAAGACTCTACTTGATGACAAAAAAAAAATTCAGAGACATTCACAAGAATAAAAGGCTGCGAGAATAAGTAATGCACAATAACAATTGCACCCACGAACAAAAATCACAATGAATAATACTAAAACAATCTCCACAGAAGAATTTCCACACATTAATCATTCAAAAAGACCAAGGTCACAAGAAAAAAAACAGTAATTTCACTATGAGAAATTTACATACATACCGCACAATCCTTATGTATTTAGATATCTAACACTAAAATTTGATATTTAAATTTATAACGCTTTAGTACTAAAACTTCATATGCATTAAACAGTGTATTTCATTTTTAAAAGTTAGTGACAGTGGAATTTTATTTGTGATGCCAAAAATTTTATTGGCATGTATCTCAATATGAAAGTTTAGGTGTTAGATATGTAAATATATAAGAATTGGACCCCTTTAACTATTTGCCGTCAAAAGTGACTAAAAGATGGAATAAGGCAAGCGCATCTCAATTACATATATGAGTCAAAGTTTCTCAAAAAGGAGATAGCAAAACATGGAAAAAATTGAAAGTTCTATTATAATTTTAAAAAAATTGTACTTGTTTAGGTTATTGCTATTAATGACCAATTATCCAAGAAAATTCTTTGCAACATTGGTTGGTTTAGGAATCTTTGTGGAAATCTTTGAAACAGCGTATCAAATTCTCAACTCGATTCAGCCATTTCAGCCACTAAACATGTCCTCAGCCACCTTGGCAATCCACCTTTAGTCTTCCTTTCAAGTGCAGTCCACTAACCACAATGTTCTTAGCAGAAAAAGTTTTAAAGCGTTGAATGGATTTTAGTTTACTAGGTTAATTACCTTCCAATTTTCTTTTTTTATGGGTAATTTCTCATCTAAATATGACACTAAATAGGACGCAATGGAGAAAATATGACACTAAATAGGCAATGGAGCTCAATCGGAGATCCGTCTTGAATTGTTTCCACAATTCCCTCCAGAAACAACTTATGAACTCAACATCATGATCAGATGTAATACTCCTTGGGATGCCATGAAGGTGTGCAATCTCTTTTTTAAAAAAAAAATTAGTAACATAAGTCTTCTTGCATACCACAAAATGAGCCATTTTGGAAAAGCGATCAAAAAGCTACCATTACGAAATCAAATTCGCGTTTAGTGTGAGGTAACCAATATAAAATCTATGCTAAGATCCTCCCAAATAGAATCTGGAATAAGTAGTGGCAAATAAAGGCCAGTATTCTGACTCGCAGCCTTATAATGATGACATAAGGAGCATTTTTCCACAAATCTGTGAATCTCTTCTCGGTTTAGACCAAAAGAATTTAGATTGCACTAGTTTTAATGTTCGATCCCTACCCACATGAGCTGCCAATCCTCCTCCATGACAGCTTTGAATAATTTGTTGTCAGAGAGATGTGTTAGTTACACACAATTGGTTGCTCATGAAAAATAAACTTGCTAAATAGAATAATCTCCTTGAGAAATATGTTGCTTGCAATGCAGCCATGCAAGGAAGAAATCTTCATAGTCATAATATAACTCTCGTAGGCTCTCCATACCCATGATGCTAGCTTGGACAATAACTAACAAGCTTGCTCTACGGCTTAAGGCATCGGCTACACGGTTGGTGTGACCGGCACGGTGCTTCACCACAAAACTGAAATTCTAGAGGACCATAACACATCGTACATGCATCTGATTGAGAGTTTTTTGAGCTTGTAAGAACTGTAAGGGCTAAGATCACTAAATATGATGAGGTCCTGATAGAAAATGTTCCTAATTCTTTAGAGCCCGAAAGACCGCATATAGTTCCTGTACATATGTAAACCACTTTTGATGTGTAATGCTCAGTTGTTCACTAGAGAATTCCATTGTTTTTCCTTCTTGTGGCAGAACGACGCCTATTCCTCCGGCCGATGCATCAGTTTCGAACTGAAATGGTTTGTCAATCTTTGGTATCCCCAATATAGGAGATGAACTTAAATGCTTCTTCAATTTTAAAAACTCTCTTGTTGTTCTTGGCCCAAATAAAAACTTTTCTATTTAATGCAATCGTTAAAGGTGAAGCGATGCTAATAAAATTCCTTATAAAGCGCTTGTAAAAGTTGACAAGTCCATGAAAATTACGAACTTTTGTAATATACTTGGGTGTTGGCCAAGACTGAATAGCCTCTACCTTCTTTGGATCCACTTTCACACCTGCTTGGCTAATGATGAAGCCTAGAAAATGAACTTCATTTAAGGCGAATTCATACTTATCCAAGTTCAGGAATTTTTTATGATCTCAAAGAGTGAAGAACGACAACCTAAAGAGTTTTATGTGTTCTTCCAAAGAATTGCACACAAGAATATCATCAAAATAGACGATACAACACTGAACAATAAATGGCTTCAAAACTTCATGTAGCGGCCTTCTAAAAGTACTAGATGCGTTGCACAAACCATGTCATTCCTATAACCCTTCCATGGTTTAGAATGTCGTTTTCCATTTATCATCTGGACGGATGCGAATTTGGTGGTAACTACTCCTCAAGTCTAACTATGAGAAAACGGCAGCTCCTGCAAGCTTATCCAGTAATTCTTCCATATGAGGCATCGGGAATCGAAATTTTACCATGATTTTGTTTATGGTGCGGTTGTCTATGCACATCCTCCAGGAGTCTTCTTTTTTAGGCACAATCAATGCCAGCATAGCACAAGGACTCAAGGTATGGAGGATGAAATTCTTTTGTAATAAATCTTCTACAATCTCTTGCAGTTTCAAGTGTTCCTTGGGGCTCATGCGGTAGTGGACGAGGTTCGGTAAGTTGGATCTAGAAACTAGATCAATATGATTTTGAACGGCTCTTAAAGGAGGTAATTGATCAGGCAACTCAAGTGGTGTGATGTTCGGAAACTGCTGGATGAGGGCTTGAACTAAAGGGTGCACCTGTTTTGGGGCCGCATTTTGTTTTGCCAATAAAACTGCAATGCCACATCATGTTTGTTGCAATCTGTCAACCATTGGGAACCTGAAACAACCAAGTATGCAGAATTTTGGGATTTCCCTGTTGTGTTATTAGTCTGAAATGGTGTAGATAGCAGCACTTGTATCTTCTTGTATTCCATTTCAAAGTGTATGTATTCGATCAGCCATCATACCAACCACCCAAAATTGAACTGTCATGGTTTGTCCAAAATCAGGTGAAAAGCATCCATCTAAATAACGTCACATGTGATTTCACAAATAAGGTTTTTCCCAATAATAAATGTTGCTTTGCACATTTAGGTAACCATAACTACGACTCCTTTAATCCAACTAATTTTGTAAGGCTTGAGATGCTTGGTGGTCTTTAATTGGAGTGTTTTTACGACATATTTAGATATCACATTCTCGGTACAACCACTGTCAACAATTAAATCACACACTTTACCTTCAATAGTACATTTAGTTCAGAAGATAACATCGCGTTGGAATTAATAGGTTGCCTCGAAGCGAGTAGCGCATTCTCTCAAAACACAGTTTAGGATTTCCTCTTCATCGGCTTGAATATCTTCCACTTCAACTCCCTTGAGTGAATTATGCTCCGAAAATTTATTGTCACTATTTGTGCTAGCTGAATTTGTCTTCGATTTGGACAATCATTAGATCGATGGCTGGGTTGAAAAAATCTATAACATTTCATGAGGCACGGTCGTTGATATAAGTTATCTCTATGCGTCATTGTTTTGCCGATTGCTTTAGCATCTCTTTCGCTTGATGTGGCGCTTGAATTGTGTGTAGGTACTGGGGATAACCAACAGTTCTGAGGAGGTCGGTTATTACCCCTATAAAAGATTCAACAACTGGTTTTCTATTGATAAATGAACGGGGGGTTCTGTTTATCTGAAGTTAAGCCTTATAGGCATAGTTTACAGCTTTTGATAGTGACCACACAGCATTCATTTCCAATTTGTCTTGTACAACCTGCTTCAATCCTCCAATATAGTGAGCCACAATTTGCTGGTAAGATTCACATAGATCGTTAAGGGCGCTAAGACGATAAAATTCCTCGATGTAAGCACTGATAGAGCGGTTTCCTTGGGCGCGTCTTCAAAATTGCACATACAATATATGTTCATAATTGAAAAACGAGAAATGATTGCGCAGAAGTTGCGTCAATTCGAACCCAACTTTTGATGGGTTTCCTTTCTCCTGCGAGATTGAATCAATTGCTGCCACCAAGCCCCAGCTCCACCTTTCAATTAACAAGTGACGCAACACACTTGTTTTTTGTATCAATATCCATATATTCAAAGAAGACTTTTACGGTGTGCTCCCAAGCCAAATAATCTTAGATATGAAGGTGGCCACCGAAGTAAGGAAAATCAATCTTACTTTATAATCGCTGTAAAAACAATCCCTAGCCAGTTGAATGCGATTGGGAGTTTCCTCGAGAAGCTCTTCTTCATCTGATTCGGAATCTGAGAATTGAGATGGTCGTTAGTGTAGCTTTTCTCCGTCGATATGGCCATAATCTAGACCCATAGGCGGATAACTTTGCTGCGTAGCCCTTCGTCCGTGATTGCTATTGGTGGTCTCCTTGGTCATTGGCGTGGGTGCCATGACCGTCGGTGTGGTTGTCAGAATCGTCGATACCCCATTGCAACGGAGTTGAAGCCCTTGCCACATCTCAATAACAAAGAGCTGCAAGTCGGTGGCGAGGTCGCCCACCCTTTGTTCGAGACACGCCTGTGACTCCCATAAAATGTCCCAGCTATGATCATCGTCCCATGGTGAAGTTTTGTCGCTGTCTGTCGTAGTTGGCTCTGATACCAAACTAGTGTAGAACCTGATGGATCAAAAACCAAAAACCAAGAACAGAGCAGGCAAACAAGAGATAGGAAACCTAGAATATACTATAATTTCAATAAAAATAAAGAGGCACCTCACCTCCTTTGCCTCCACTGGCAGGAACGAAGAGGGGAAACATACTAACAAATGGGGACCACATGCCTAATAAACTTGTACTTAAACATCAGATAAACATAACTAATGTGGTCATTAACAAATAACTATAGTAGGTAAAAATATAATTTCAAGTAATAATAATATATATATATATATATA
>NW_018165012.1:1028290-1051480 GCF_001263595.1 Phalaenopsis equestris | reverse complement strand
TTGCTGATTTGAGAATATATATAGTTGCTGGTAGTCGGCATGCTGCAGCCATGTCTCACACGTAAGTATTGCATCTATTCTACCCATTGGAGTGAAAAAAAAATGTGGTATTTTTTCTTTCATAATTATCAAAACCCTTCATGCTAGGTTCTGAGGGCTGTGTTAAATTTAATTTAGTAGAGTTTTTCCTAAATACCTCCCAACCTTT
The DNA here is from genome assembly GCF_001263595.1 of Phalaenopsis equestris. Classification (NCBI taxonomy): domain Eukaryota; kingdom Viridiplantae; phylum Streptophyta; class Magnoliopsida; order Asparagales; family Orchidaceae; genus Phalaenopsis; species Phalaenopsis equestris. The sequence goes on along the minus strand of NW_018165012.1, from coordinate 1,051,272 downwards.
TCTCTCAATCCAGGAGCATCCTCGAAATTAATCCATTAAATGTTGATATTTTCTAGATCCACATTGATATCAACAGTGTTGTGTAGTCAGTTTCAAACAATATCCCTTGGTTCAACTCCTTCGAATTTTCTGAGACTCGTGATTTTAAAATTTCTGACTTCTGGTCATGGATTCTAACACAACTATGAACTCCAGCTTGGATTCCTCTGGTAAGCAGAACTCCCACTAAATTCTATGTCCTAAAGCTACTTATTTCTTGTTCATCCTGAGAATCCATGAATAAGACAACCATTTTTCAGCTGCTTAAATCGAACAAAAAAAGCAAGCATCTAGAAATCATAGTGCAAAAAAACCTCATCGACATGGGTCTCTAGCCGTTCGCAAGTAGCTAAAATTGAAGCAACAACGCCTGCTTTCCCTGCCTCAAGAAGTTGGCACAAGTAAGGGCCAAGTTTCTCCCAGATCAGGTTGGCCTGTGTATAAAGTGAAAAGTGCATCAGTTGCAGCCATGCAAAAATAAAAAATAAAAAAATGTAAACATCAAATTCAAGAGAGCACATGAAGATCAATAGATCAGAGTCTCGTCCGTAAAACCAAATTTGCAATTTCAAGGAACTAAAAACTCAAGTTAGAGAAGAAAAATTAATATGAAAACACAAAAAAATTAAATTAATAATAAAAGAAAATGTTTAATTTTCCATGAAACGCTCAAATCCATTCAGACGAACCACGTGAAAATTAGTCCGCAGATATGACATCAAAAGCATGGAGTTTTTACCTATTTATAAATTTCACAATTCAAGAACCATGGATTAATTCCAAAAAGCATATTCACGAGGATACAGATCATTGATAAGAGGGAAAGTCCATATAATTTAGCAATACAAAGCAAGAAAACTTTGTGGTAAAATTTTCAATCAATCATTAAAATAAATTCATACTAAATTTCGGAATGCACACTGGATCAAGATGCAATAAGAGATAAATGACCATAACACTAAATATTTTAAAATGTCACAAAAGCTAAATTATGCAATGACCCATTTAACAGCGTCAAAATTCCAATTGATATGCATATATATACCAAAATTTTGTGTTTTTTATAACAAAAAATGAAACCTTAACTTATCATGAAAAAAAATAGGAAACTGGGACTTGGTCCATCTAAAAATTTGACCATTTATGAGAAACAAAAGAGTACAAAACATTACTGCAATGACATAACTTGTTTTTTGGTTCTTGCTGAAGAGATAAATGCTTGCACAACGAAGTTGCCACATTGGTGAGATGATATATCCAACAGAGACCCATTGAAAATCACATCAAACAACTCATCGTACAAAGCCCCTGGTGCCACGTCCACAATAACCTGCAAAATAACCCTATTATGTAAAACATGAGAACCCGTCCACCCCGCCCAAAGATGAATTACAAGTTAATTTATAATTAAAAAAATATATTTAGATATGAATTGATCAATATTCATTCAAAATATGAAGGTATCAATGTATAATGCATTAAACAGCAAGTAACGGTTGTTTAAAAATATAGCTCAAATAAAGAATGTTGTCAGAGAAGTTGCTTGGTAAGAGTTTCAGAAAGATCAATATGCATTAAGTTAAGCTGAAAAGAAGACCAATACTTAGAAGAAGAAATTTAATGGTCCTAAGAAAATCAATCTCAATAATTAACAAAACATCCAAATAAACGATATGATCTTTTGCAATTACTAAACTCCCAATCAACATGGTTGGAACCAAAAAAGGAGAAAAAAAATGAAATTTTTTTCAAAAGAGGTAAAGAGAGTCTCGATCATAAAATCAAGCCCTGAATGCAATACATGGGTCATCAAATTAAGCCAATAATCATGACTTTCAAATTCAATATTTACAAAGAGCCAATGTTGTTCCCCAAAAAGATGCAAGTACTTCAGTGACTATACTCCATCACTATCAAGCCCTTGAAATGGGAAATGAAATGGGAAATGGGAGAATAAACTCAGCATTGATATCACAAAAACCAAAAAAGATAGTGATGCGGGAGGCACTTTTTCGGGAATGCAGGACACATTTCATCTGGAAACACAATACAAATTTCATTTGAGAACACACATGTGGTATTAAGCATTCTCCGTAGGATCACGGATCCTCCCGGATGTGATTTTACGCCCGGTTATCAAATTCAACAATAATGTTTTTTCTCCATTTTCACATTTTTTTCTATTTCGTTATTTATTTTAGGATTCTTGTTATTAGGAAAATATTTATGTGTGCGTTTTGCTGATTTGAGAACTTTTGGCTTTATGTATTTTAGAGATGTTTTCTCTGATTTCCTGTTCTAAGAGTCTCACAATTGGTGTGTACTTATATTGCTTAGGAACAGGTGGCTTACCCATACACTTTTCGTCGCCCACCTCTCTGCTTTCAGAAGGGTGAGCTGCCGAACAGCTCAAATCTGCCATCCAACAGCAGATTTCACCGCTTACCCCCCTCCAAACGCAATTGACCTGACATACTATTCTTCCTTTATTATTCCATAACCGCCTCCATGCTAAATCGCCTTCCTGAACACCTTCTAGGGTCCTTAGAACGGTATTAGATAGATGCTAGACAAAATTCATGGCTATTAATTGAGAATTTTGCACTTTCATACAACAAATAGGCACGTCAAGCATACATGTCATTTATGCAAAGTCATGTAAAGTACTTCAGATTTAGTACATAAAACTCATACAGTGATAACTGAAATAATGATTAGCTTGTCATTCATCACTCAGCAAAAAATTTGATTTTCTAAATGAACACAAGCATCTAACAAAGCAATAGATCATCCTCAAAATTTTAAGGAATGAAACAACCATTTAATAACTGAATTGCACCAACAAACATTTATCCTTGTCCTTATTCATTCTAATGATAATGAGTGCATGATTAAAGGTTAAGATAACAATAATAAAGTATAATCTCTATAGAAACTGACATGAGAAAGTGAATTCTAGACTTGCCATGCATTCTCTTAAGTGAAAAGTATTAAAATAGTCCTTGATTCTTTGCAAGTGGTCGTTTTAGTCCCAAAGTCCATAAATATGCTACTTTAGTCCCCTGACTCTTTTGACATGAGCTAAAATAATCCCCACAGAAGACTATCTCAACCTCAATTTAAAAATTAAGGAACTAATTTGAAACTTCTATAAACTTTGAGACTAAAATTACCCCATGTAAACAGCCAGGAGACTAATTTGACAATTCACTCATTCTTTTGAAGTAGAAAACTGGTAAAGTACCTCCAGAAGATGACTAGAAGCAGTATCTTCTAGCATGCCTAGAACTTCTCCTTCAAGCTTTTGCTTCGCAGCATCAGTAAAATTGTTTTTTACAAAATCCACCTCTTGGCAGCCAAGAAAGATCATGATCGCATGCAAAAGAGCCTGATCATCTTCCACTAATAACTTCAGTAGACTCTGCAAATAATAAAATAAAGATGCAAAGTGAAAAACTTCAAAATGTTTAAATGGCCAAACTCAGCCTAAAGAAATCAACATTAAGTAACATGCCTGTAAGACAAAACTGCAATACTTTTCAGTTCTCAGGGTTGAAATCTCATCTTTGGCGTTATTCAGAATTTCCTGGACAAGAAATTTGAATGTGTCTGGAAAGCTGTTTTGAGGATTCCTAAGAATTCTACCTCCAGGTTGAACTGGCATACAATTAAACCGTTCCGCGAGAACCGAAGATGGCTTTGAGACATGAAATTCTTCTAAAACACCTAATGGGACTCCCATGCATAAGCAAAGAAGACTCCTAAGGACATGAGATCCATAGCGATTGCACATTATATTGACGGAATCAACACTAACTACCTGAAGAAAAATGTGTGGTTCAATGTGATAAATAATAGGAAGATTGGCATACATACAACTTAATTCCTATGAATTTACATATCTAACACCTAAACTTAAATTTTTACACAGATGCCACCTTATCTATTCATGAAAACAAGTATTTAACATTTTAAAACTTAAAATAATGTGGTATTTTTATGTGAAATGAAAGATTGGAGTGAAATAAAAGCAAAAAGTAAAATTTAGGAGTTAGATATGTAATTACATAAAAATTGGGTGGTACGTATGTAAATGCCCCTAAATATAAAAATAAAACTTTTTTAGGATAAAAGTAGTAACTTAAAGTTTAAGAAATATTAAGACCTGACATATCTTATGCAATGTCTCTTCAACCATAGAATAAGATTGGTCATCTTGAAGATGCATGGCTAGAGACTTCAGTGCAGTCTCAGCAACATGAGATCCAAATTTATCAACAGCCATAGAAGGGAATTCCTCCGCACTTCTAAGAAGAAAAGAACAGAGCTGCTCCAAATCACATCCTTCAAGAAGACATTGCAAGGTTCGACTTATAATCATGTCGGTAGCGAGTTCAATTTCTTTCCCCCTAGTTTCTTCCAAGGCATTGCCGCATATAGTCGGACGAACATCCATGTCAACCTCATTGCTCTCAAACAAATTCGAAATTTCTAAGAAATACTTAACAGTTTCAGGATCAACCCTTTTCCTGCAGGGTGAAAATTATTTAATAGTCATAAATATACAGCTAAATTCTAAGAGGAGATGTGCCAAACCTGAGTGCGGTTGCATGTCCCTTGGATGGGTTGTTAACCGGATAGGGTTTTACAAATCTCCTCCTTTCACAAGACTCGATAGGGAAGCCATTGCTGGCCGCATTGAGATGTTTTCCTGGTTTCTTATATTTACACCTTCTGCGACTAATTTGTTCAGATGTGTCATTCTCCAAAGGATTAAGATGTGTGCCAAGATTTCTTCTCTTGTTCTTTCCATTCTCCCTCTTCTTGAATGAATTCTCTTCCCTGCTCATCCTAGCGAGGATATTATACTCTTTCAATAAGAGGGGTGGAAATTTAGTGATACAGTAGAAATATTTAGAAATAAAGTAGAAATTGATCTTGCTGCAGCAATTAAAGCAATCAACACCATAAAATATCCAGTCTATCGTAATTTATTTTAGGAAAATTTACATACGAAACACACAATTCTTATGTATTTAAGTATCTAACACTTAGAGTTTGCTATTTACACTCTAAACACCTTGGGATCGTAAACCTATGCATGAAAAGGTGCATTCCGCCTTTTAAAAGTTAATAATGGTGGCATTTTTTTATGTGATGTTAAAATTTTGAGTGTAATAAATGCAAATATGAAATTTTAGGTGTTAAACAAGTAAATACATAGGAATTGTCCAGTACATATGTAAATGCCCCTTTATTTATTCAGCAATCATTCATGTATATAGTATTTTCTTTGCCTATATCCATCCTTTTATGCAATAGCTTTATCTCTAGAAGCTTTTGACCTGGACTTGCATTTCGTCATCATCGCACTTGCATGGCATTTGAAATCATAGACATAGCACGAACATGAAATTCAAAATAAAAAATACCAATAGTACGGCATTTGAAAAGATTGACATATTTGTAAAACTGCTTAAATTTATGATCATAGCAGCAACATGAAATTTATAATTAAAGATATGGCAAGCATTGTAATGGAATCATAGACAATATAATGGCATGGCATACTGCAAAAATGGCAATAACAATGCATAAAATTTAACAACAAGGGCATAAACTGTAAAATAGTCTGGAATGCATGATGATAGTAGTTACATAGCATTTTAAAATAATAGAAATTAACTAAAGGATAATCACAACACTCCTACGAGCAGTACCAAATTTATTGACCTCTAACCAGTACTAGAGAATGAAACCAGCTTAAGTTTGCCTATTGGAACAACTCACCATCACGTGAGGTCTTCTAAATCAAAATTCATAAGAATATATATTCAATGTATAACTGTATTGTTTAAATTTATTTTCTAAAAATATGAACCATGGCAAATAACATATTCATGGAATTGATACAGATTTAGTTTGAGACTCGTGAGTCTCATACACAGCTACATAATTTATCAAAAAAATATAATGAACTTAGGTTTTAATTATAATACTCAACATTTTGAAATCCGTATTAATTAATTTTTTATCAAATTATTATGAATGATTTTTTTCTCCAAATAAAATCTTTGAGCTTGTTGACTAAGCAAAGCCTGTTGCAACAAACACAGAGTTCGGGACACATTATATTCATGTGTGAGTAATAATTTGCTCTCATGTTAGATATGACAAGCTTGATTTACTGTTCTTATACCATGTCGCTTATAAATTTTATACTTATCATGAAATATCAATGATGTTCTTGAAACCATTTAGGATTAGTATTACTTGTAAAAAGACTAATTGAATTCATACTTATAATAGGAATAAACTAGTAAAACTTATTTAGAGTTTTTTTGTTCTGTTTTTCTTTTTTCTTTTTTCTTTTTTCTTTTTTCTGATTTTGCATTATTAAATTTAATGATGAATTTCTTTGATTAATGTACTGATTAACTAGTAATTACGATGGTGAAATCCTTATTAACAAGCAATAAGTTTAGTATAATTACTGATTGATGATTAATGTAGCTAGAAGTAGTAGAAAATCAAATCAACCTTAAGTAGCCTTAAATTTGATGTCATCAATAAATAATATCAAATTAATATTTCAACCAACAGACTTAAACTCTATAATAACTTGCCAAACTATTTATAAGGATCTAATAATAACTAACATACCAAACAGTTTTGAGTAATTAACTAGCTCAAGATTTCATAAATCAAATTTACAGGATTTACTGATTTTTCGTGATTTAATAAATCTAAATTTACCAAAAAAAAAGGGTACGGAAAAAAAGATTTACGATAGCATAGAATTTATGTCTGCAATTTTTAAGGTTTTGCAGGATTTATAATAAATCCGATTTATAATAAATCCGGCTTAAATCCTACTTAAACCCAAATACAAAATAGCCCTTGGCAACTTTTAGGGGCTGTTTAGTAGCAGTATTTGACCTAAATCCTGACATACAGCAAAAAATGCCGCCTTTAATTCCTAGAGGTACTTTAATCCCGTTTTTCCTCCATTTTGCCTTAAATCCAGGATCTAGTAAACCGCTTTGGAAAAAAATACGGTATTTAGAGGAACTCAAGCACGGGAAGGCGGGCGGGAGCGCGGAGGAGAAAGACGAGGGTTACCTTGCTTAATGGTTTCAGATAGGAGCAGTGGAAGGAAAAAAAAGATGGGAGCTTCAGAGGCCTGCCGCAGTCCCGTGGTTGCCTTCCCAGCTACTAGCTCCTCTAATGGTGATTGTATCTCCCGAGGATTCGTTCGCACTGGTTTTGGGCGAAACCGGAAGAAGGGATGTAGGCGAGGGTTTAGGGAGGAGAGGGGCATGGGAAGTATGTTTGTGACTTTAATTTGTTTTTATTTTTTAAGTTAATCTTCATTAATTTAATTGATTGATAATTAATTAATATATAAATTAATTATATATAATGATTAATTGATAAAAAATAAATTATATATTTAAATTAATTAATTTAATCAAATTATTATTATTATTTATGTTTATAATAAATATTTAATCGAGTTTTAATTAATAAATCTTAATTTCTTGTAATATTATTATTTGAATAAATATATCATTTATGATTAATAGTTGAATAAATATTTAACTATTAACTAGTATAGTTATAAATAAAATTTAAAATTTAATTTAATTAGATTTAATATTTATATCATTAATATGTAGAGAAATTTATATGCATAGCACAAAATTTTTAAATATTTACATATCTCACACATAAACTTTCATAACATATACACTGCACTTTAGCATTTTAAATTTATACATAAATAATGTGTATTTCATTTTTAAAAATTATAATTAAATTATTTTAAAAAATATTATTAATTAGTTCACTGAATAATTAATTAAGTATTAACTATTTATTGTTAAATTATTATTTAGTATAACCAGTTTAATAAAAAAATATTATTAGTGATTACTTAATTCAATAAATTTTTACTTATTAATTAATATAATTACAAATAAAATATAGAAAATAAACTTATTAAAACTTAATAATTATAGCATTACTATGCACGATTAAGTTATTAACTTTTAAAAATATTTATGAAAGCATGCTTTTGAAGTGCATTTGTGTTTTTGGTTTACTTCTAAGTCTTTCAACCACCAAAGTTCTATTACATATATACTAAAAGTTGTCAAATAATTTTTTAAGAGAGCATGACCGTGGGATATCCCCGTAAGAGAATCGTGAAGTTCATATAGATTATCAAGAAAAATTGCCTCATTGCAATTACTAAACGTGACAATCAATGTTTTCATGTTACACTGCAGTAAATAAGTCGCACCAAACGGGACCTTAATCTATTCTTATTAAGTTTTAAGCTTTAAGACTTTGATGGATTGGAGAATTTATATTTTTTTTGTGGGAGCTTGATTAGTGCAGAAGCGGAACTAACTTCCTTTTTTAGGGTGAGCAGACTTATTGTAAAAATGAATTGATTAAAACAATATCACATAATTGAAAATTAAGACTCGTAATTCATCGTCATTGATAAATTAAATAAGATTACAAACATTTCAATCTATTTTATATGTTTTTTATTACTTTAAGAAAAGTAATTTCATGTTTTAATGTAAATTTTCACATGAAATATAATTTCATGAAAGTACATGTTTCGTGCGAAACTAAAATTAAATACGAAAAATTTATTACAAAACCTAATAAATAGATGCATGCAAAATAATTAAAAAATAAATTTACATCTTTAAACTAACTATGATTTTTCCTCATATTTTTATCTTCTATTTTGACTCGCTCAAATATTAGAAGGTTTTTAAACAAAACTTTTAGTTTAAGAATTTACATCAGTAAGTTTAATGATTATATAAAATTAATTAGCTCATAAGAGCTTTAATAAGCTAATGTTCATATAAATATAATAAACGGAAATGTTTCAAGTTAATTGAAGAGGTTTGGGGGTAAAATATTACATTTTATCATCTTTATTAATAAATATTCAAATTACGATTTAATAAAAATTTTTGTGCAATGTATGTAAAGAGATAATATTACATCAGGACTTGCGTTAGGAGCTCAATAATGGGACGTCACGTGTCAAGCGTGCCTCATCATACTATACTGATATTGGCCAGTGCAAAAAATGATGGATCTGTTTAACACATAACACCCTACCATTAGACTCCGAACTGAACGGCAGTCTTGATGTAATATTTTTATATATATAAAAAATCAGCACAGAGCTGCCCTCCATCCCTGTCCTAGCTCCCATCCTTTTAAATATCTCCACTCCTCCCTCATTTTCCCCAACCCTAACTCAACCATGAGACCCCATATCCCCAATACTCTCGTCCCTCTCCTCGCCGCCGTCATCTTCTTCCCCTCCGTCGCCACCCCTTCCCACACACTCCTCCGTTCCTCCTGCATCTCCGCCCGCCATCCCGACCTCTGCTTCTCCTCCATCTCCGCCTCCCCCTCCCTTCTCCAGTCCATCTCCTCCCCCAAAGACGTCATCCGCGCCTCCCTCAACCTCACCCTCGCCGCCGTCCACCGCTCCATCGCCGGCGCTAAAATCATTTCCGCCCTCCCAAATCTCACCCCCCGCGAGCATGCCGCCGTTCAAGACTGCCTCGAGATGTTCGACGAAACGCTCGACGAGCTCCGCCGTGCCGACTCCGATCTCCGTTCTTACGCTCCCGGTCATTCAAACGCTAAATCTCTTTCCCGACTTGCCGCTGACCTTAAGATCATGATTAGCGCGGCCATTACTAACCAAGTAAGAGTTTACAACCAAAAAAAGAAAGGAACTTTTATAGTACATTTAAATGAAAATTATGTATTGATAAAAATAACATATTATTAATGCGATATTTAAATATATAGCAACTAATTATTTTACATTTACATATCTAACACTTAAGCTTTAGGGTACGTTTGGGACAGCTTATTTGATTCGTTGACGTTTTGAAAATACTGAAAAAAATATTTTCACACCATACGTCTGATTTTTCTCGAAAAATAAAAATTTATAATACCTATCACACCTAGCTTATCAGCAGATTATTGAATAAGCTGCAGCTGTTTATACCACTCAAACCTTTAATTTCAGTTATCACATCAAAAATATCAATCATTTTTTCACTTAAAAATAATTAAATACACTGTGTATTTAAAAATTGAAGTTACAAGATTTGAGTGGTATGTATGTAAATCTTTCATTATAAATTTTTTATTATTTTTTTTAGAAAAATAAATGCCTTTTTTTATTTTTAAAATACTTGAGTATAATTAGTTTTATCTTCAAACTAAAATAATTTAAATTATTGTAAATATTATATATTTTAATATTTTAAAATACATAAAAGAAATTTATAATATATATAGTTATATACGAATTTAATAGCAATTCTCTTCGACCTCTTTTTTTTTTATGACACATAAATATCATAATCTTAAAAAGTTGAAAAATATATTTTTTTTTTCTTAATTTTAGGCCGATAAGATTACCGAGAGAGCTAACTAGAACATATTTTAAAGTATAAAAATGCTGTAATTTTTTTTAATATTAATTAAAATTTTAAAATTAGCAAATTGCACACAATAAAATGAAATTTGGTCCGCCCTTTATATCCATGATGTTTTAATTAAGTTAAGCTTTAATATCTTCCCATAAATGGCTAAAAAATATTGCAAAAATACCCCTAGCATTTACATTATTACATGCATACCCTATGGTCTTAAATATCGAACTTTAGTTCTGACATATCTAACACCTAGATTTTAATACATTCATTCATAGCACTCAATTAAAAGTCAGAACACATTTTACTATAAATTTGAAGTGCCAAGTATAAATATAACACCCAATTCTTATGCATCTAATTTTTGATCCCAAACATCATGAAAAGGTAAATTACAATATTTTTATCTTTTCATACATAAAAAAATGTATTTTAAATCTAAAAATTAAAGTTTAGGGTTACCCTTGATATGCAAATACGATTCAATTATAGGAAATATTATTTCATACGGACGGCATATGCAGAAACACATGCGTCATCCGATCTCTATCATTGATTAGAACTTCCATCAATTAAAAAAAAATTAGACCCATCGAAATACAACTTTGCGAAGATCCGACTATTCTGCAGGATGCATTAATAATTTTTCCAATTATAGGGTACCAATGTAAAATTCTCTTTTTCAATTACTTTTCTTGAACTCTGCGCAAACAGGAGTCCTGCGCCGACGGCTTCTCGCACGCCAGCGACGACCGCCGTCTTCGCGGGGCAATCCTCAAAGGGCTCACACACATCGAGCATTTGTGCCAAAATGCTCTCGCCATGATCAAGAACATGACCGACGGCGACATCGCTGCTGCGGCGACGGCGGATCCCCGGAAGTTAGCTGACCGTCACGCCGGACGTTTCCCGGCGTGGATTAAGGCCGGTGACCGTCGACTTCTTCAGTCCACTGCTGTGACGGCGGATGTCACGGTGGCGGCCGACGGAAGCGGGAATTTCAGCACCATTGCGGAGGCGGTGGCGGCGGCGCCGGCGAAGAGCAGCCGGAGATATGTGATCAGGATAAAAGCAGGGGTTTATGAGGAAATCGTGGAGGTGCCGAAGAAGAAGACGAACATAATGTTTGTCGGAGATGGGAGGACGAAGACGGTGATCACCGGAAGCCGGAATGTCGTCGATGGATGGACTACTTTCCGATCCGCCACCTTAGGTTTGTTCTCTGTGACATCCCTACCACCCTGTTCTTACATATTTACAAATCTAACACCTATAAAATTTTTTTTTATGAAAAAAATTGCATAGTACAAATATTTAATCTTGGCGGAATTAGCGGAATTAGAAATCATGTTAACTAATAATTGCTACAATTCGGCGGTTTGTCAGCAACATTTTGGGTCCATTTATTTGACAATTCATATATATATGTATATATAGCTTATAGGAAGAGTGATCCAATGAGTTAGCTTATTCAAGTGAAAATAGAACGGACAGCTAAAGATTAGGAAAAAATATTATGTAACAGTAGAGAATTTCTTATCAGTTTTTAGCGGCGCAAATTAGCTCCGAACAAAAAAACTTGAAATAAAAAAGCCACCGACAAGGGAAGGATTGGCTACAGCTGTCAACTTGATGGACGACGACAATATTGTACTCCTGGTCTGCACGTGATTCATGTTTCTCCAATTCTAATCTTTAAAAAATATTACATCAGTACTATGCACTTAGAAATATCGTGCGCAGCCAATAAAATCACGCCACGCGCGATAGGAGAATAAAACTATGCAGTAACACGAGGAATATTCCTCCCCGTGTTAATCATGTGTTATTGTGTGTTATTCATGTGTTACTGTATCATGAGAATATTCTTAGTGTTATAATAACACAATAACACATCAATAACACATGAATAACACGCAATAACACATGAATAACACACAATAACACATGATTAACACGGGGAGGAATATTCCTCGTGTTACTGCATAGTTTTATTCTCCTATCGCGCGTGGCGTGATTTTATTGGCTGCGCACGATATTTCTAAGTGCATAGTACTGATGTAATATTTTTTAAAGATTAGAATTGGAGAAACATGAATCACGTGCAGACCAGGAGTACAATATTGTCGTCGTCCATCAAGTTGACAGCTGTAGCCAATCCTTCCCTTGTCGGTGGCTTTTTTATTTCAAGTTTTTTTGTTCGGAGCTAATTTGCGCCGCTAAAAACTGATAAGAAATTCTCTACTGTTACGCAACAATTTTTACACCGTGTTGAAGGCAGGATAGATTTTTGTCAAAGATAAGCATATTTATTCAGCCTAACAAATATCATAATTATGACTAATCATTTATTTTAAAATAAAAGTTATATTTAGAGAATATCTTAACCATATTTTCCTGCTTTGTCAAATGTCATTTGTCTTCGTTACAATTTTATAGAAGATTCGTAGGGGTAGAGTAATGACTTATCGTCATAGCGTTGCATAATAATACATCACACACTCAGATTAAAGAAAATAACCAGTAGATACACCATAAATTTTTACGCTGAAAATTCAAAAATTGACAAAAGCCACTGGAATAAATCTACTATAAATTAATGATTACAAGTGCAATCTGTCGTCCCACAAACCGGAAAGGGTTGAACACTCTTTTAAGTTATAGAGCGTCGGCGCACCGATGAACTTGTTGTAAGAAATGGATGAGGATCGACAGCGATCGACAGGTGATGGTTGATGACGTTCGACAGATAGTGGTCGACGATAATGGGCAGGTAGTCAATGTTAGTATGAGCGGTTTTGAAATTCAACTCCTTCTCTAAACTTCATGCTCTTTTCATAAAGCATCGATCTATACTTTCTCTTCAGTCATAAGATTGGTAGTGCTCTATTTATAGACTTTCGGGGGCAATTAATGTAGGAATGCGAACCACTTTGATCTGACGGTTCAAAAAACTTCCTTATATCATGCAACTTTCGATGGACATTTGAGTGTCTTAACAGTGTCGGAATTGAGCAATATTGAACTTGTTGGATTTGTCTCACAAAGACGTTCGATTCAATTATAAGCTCACTGAACTCAACATCCATTTGATCTCTCAAATGAGTCCATAAAACTCTCATAAGTGATTTGATGGCTTGATCAAGGCTCGACTTAGTTCAGATTGGATCAATGTTAGAACCATTCGGTCCGTTTTGTCGAGCGGATTAGTTCTAGTATAAGTTTATTGAAATCGGAGTTATAAATGACTATTTATAGAAATTTAAATATTTATTGTTCAAAAAATTACATTTACATTTGTGTCAATGGATTAAGATGAGTTGAAGGCCAATTACAGAAGCCGTTTTATTTTCCTCAAAGATTTGTATGCAACCCTCAAAAATTTTTTTAAAAATGCAAATAAAATAATACGCGCATAACATTACAATTTAAATACAAAAAAAAAAAAAAAAAGATGGAAATGTTCTTATCACGATTTTATCAATATTAATATCCCAATTTTTAAATTTTATCAAAAATAAATGTAATACGTATATTTTACGTATCTTAAAATAAATTAAAAAATTGAGAGATTTTACCTCTAAACTTATTTCAAAATAAATATTTACAAGACAAGATTCACCAGAGTCTGCTCGTAAACTCAATACAGACAATATCACTCCTTTGAGAAAATATTGTATCAGGACTCCGCACGTAGAGTTACGTGCGAAAATGAATGAAATCACGTTATGTGGCGGAAAAAAAAAATCTATCCGGTAATATAAGAGAATATTTCTCTTGTGTTATTCATGTATTATTATGTGTTATTCAAGTGTTATTATATTATTATAATACTGAAAATATTCTCAGAACACAATAACACTTGAATAATATGAGAAAATATTCTCTTATATTATTAGACCGATTTTTTTTTTTTCTGTGAACTTCAGGTGCAAAGCACTCCTGAAATGTTTTCTCAAAAGAGTGATATTATTCGAATTGAGTTTCCTAATTCAATATTTTTCCCACTCCTTTTGAAGACAAGTTCTGCTCCCTGCTTGGAAACAGAATCCTAACAATGTGTACAAACGCCTGATTGCAGCTGCAGTGGGCGCGCATTTCCTCGCCCGCGACCTCCGCATCCAGAACACCGCGGGCCCTTCAAAGCACCAAGCCGTCGCACTCCGCGTCGGCTCCGATCTCTCCGCCTTCTTCGACTGCGACATCATCGGCCACCAGGACACCCTCTACGTCCACTCCCTCCGCCAATTCTTCCGCCGCTGCCTCATCCAAGGGACCGTCGACTTCATCTTCGGCAACTCCGCCGCCGTCTTCCAAGACTGCGACATCCGCGCCCGCCGCCCCTCCCCCGGCCAAAAGAACATGATCACCGCTCAGGGCCGCTCCGATCCCGACGAACCCACCGGCATCGTCCTCCACTCCTGCCGCATCGACGCCGCAGACGATCTCGCAACGGCCAACAATTCTTCCTTCGCCACCTATTTGGGCCGGCCGTGGAAGGAGTTCTCGAGGACGGTGGTGATGCGATCGGAGATCGGGGGTTTGGTTCGGCCGGAAGGGTGGCATGAGTGGAATCTGGATTTTGGGCTGGACACGCTGTTTTACGGGGAGTACGAGAACAGGGGGCCGGGTGCGGGGACGGCAGGTAGGGTTAAGTGGAAGGGGTATAGGGTGATTGTGGATGCGGCGGAGGCGGAGGAGTTTACGGCGGGGAAGTTTATTGAAGGGTCTGATTGGTTGGGGGAGACGGGATTTCCGTTTTCGTTGGGCCTCTGATTTATCATTGATTACTCTGCTTCTTGGTTGTCGTTGATTTTATTTACATGAATTGAAGTTTTGGTATGTTATAAATATTATTTTTAGTTATGATGAACTTAATTATCAATAAATTTATTTAAAGAGATGTTGAATTCATCACACTAAAGAGATGGAATGCATACGAAGAGAAAACAAAGGCCGCTTTTGAGAATAGATAAAAATAATTGTCTTTTTTTTTTAATATAATACTTTATATTTATAAGAGTTGATATTCTTGGAAAAGATACAAATGTATCATTTAAAATTGAAAATCCCTCTATAATTGTTGAGAAATTTTAGGGCAAAGAGACGTGAAACGGCCCAAATTTAGAAGAAACACAGATTTAACGAGATTTGGCAAATATGCCCACGTCCTCACGAGCAGAGCAGTGACTTTCTTTCAATTCAGAAAAAGAGTACAAGATCTTCCTAGGGTTACAAAACAATACAAAAATATAACCCTAGAGTACAGTATGTAATTACAAATTACTCATGTACTGTATCTCGGGGGTGTTGCCCCCGCACCCCCCAACCCACGAGATTTTACACTCTGCTCGCTCTCTTTGTTTGCTCGCTCTATTCCGCTCCATCATCTGTCTCTTATCTGGTATGAGTCATACCTAACAGTACTCGATGAAAACCTAAACAATTTCAACTCAAAACACTTGCTTATAATAACACTTGAGAAATATTGTCTTCATGGAGTGTTAGGTCCTTTAGTGTTTGTCTCGAGCGTGGTTTTGGAAACTTGAGCAATGGGCCCCAAGCTTTGAGTTATTCGATCATGATTCTTTGTCATGATGATGTGATATCAAGTGTTGGCTCCTAACTCTTTTGTCTTTGCAATATGTAGGATGGTCTGTGGTCTGCGTTAATCATTCATGTTATGGTCACAATCGCTTGACCTTAGAGAAGCCGCTTTCAGATGTAGCAACTTATCCTGCTTCATTGGCTACTCAATTTCTAGTTATCATCCTTGGGTGTCTACTTTGTGGCAACCCCTGGACCTTCTGAAGTTACTAACTTGTCACCCGCCATTATTTGATGAGAGTCATTAGTTTCGTGGTATTTATTATTGTTAATAATTTATTACTATTATACTAATTTAAAAAGTATTAACATGTTGGTTTATTATTATTATTATTATTATTATTATTATTATTATTATTATTTAAATGCTTTGATTTTGAAAATTGGACCGAAAAAATCTCAAGTATTTAATTGTTTAAATAATTAAACACGCCATTATAAGTAATATGTCATATTGAAAGATGAACATATCATTTAATAATGAGTTCAAATATTCAAACGAAGAAAATAAAAATATTTATTTTGTCCGCGAAAATACCAACAGATCTTTCCCGCCATCTAATCTAAAGATCGATTAGGGTTTAAATTATTGGGTTACTATCTTTTATTGGCGTAAGCCCCTATAACTAATTAAATCTTAAGCAACTACAATCATTTTGGAAAACTTTCTATTAAAATTGATGTTATGTTTTCAAGAATTTCAACGTTTAGTTTCCTCGATTGATTCTGGGAAAATCAACTGAGAGATGCTCAATGTGGAATAGTTATTTCAGGAAACTTATGATTTGACTTTATATCATTGAAAGATAGGTTATTTGATATTTTAATCATGCAATTTATCTGGAAATTTATGACTTATATCCCACGATATAAAATCGTGAGAAAGCCTAGAAATGTGAGGATTTACAGCTTACTAAATGAACAACTTCAGAATGCTAAGACTAATGTGTTGTTCATCGAAGAAAGTATAACATCTAAACCTAGTCTAGAAAAAGACAACACACAGACTATTATGTATTTGTCCTAAACATTTTTAGTCTAGCAAAGCAATCCACCCTAACTAAACAATTATAACGAGTAAACCATGAAATTATATACTTTTATGATGTGTACAGGTGAGTGTCCGATGATGTTTATTCCACCTAAATCTTCCATAACAAATTTGTGACATTATTATTTTAACTTTTAAAAACTGAAATACATAATTTAGTGTTGTACGTCTTGAAACCAACATGATAACCAGAATATAAAATGGGCATAGTGGATTAAGCCCATTAATCATGCACTTGATGTCCTAACCTTGACTAGACTAATCATTCTTGTTAGCGATATTTTTTAGGATAACAAGCCAGAGTTTTTTTGCAACTCATAAGTACCCAGGAGTACCTTTGCATATGCTCTATAGCATTCACGAGAGTTCTCTCGATCGAGCTGTCTAATCTTACACCTTAAGGCGCACTCCTCTAGCTGAGTTCACTCATGCTCTTCGAGCTCACTCGCACTGACAAAACTCTCTAAGGTAGCTAGCCGATATCTATCCAGTTGTATCAATGTGCTCCATGATTAGTCCTTTGCGACAGAAGAAAGGGAATTTTGTTCTATCGCCAACAATTTCTATTTATTGCTGATTTGTCATCCATATCAAAGATCTTTTCAATGTGGGGGTTAGGGCTAACCTCATACAGTACGACCTATAATGTAGTCTTTTATTTATTTTTCAGTACCCCGCGAGGCCACAAATGTTTTATAATGTATAAATATAAGGTAAATGGGGAGAAGCCAAATCTTTCTCTTTGTTCCTCGCCACGATTGAGAGAAAAAATACCCTTTGAAATCCTAAACTCAACTTCCTCCATAAAATATATCCCGAATTATATGAATTTACTGATTATAAGGGATAATAGGTCCAAGAGAGAATCAACATATACACATTAAATATGTAATTACATAAGAATTGAGTAGTATGTATATTAATCTTCCTTACTTTAAATGACACATTATCACGATAAAATTTTACATAAGGACTCAGAATGTAGAACTACGTTTGGATTGTAATAGTTAGGAATATCATGCTGTGTTACATGAATATTCCATCTGCGCTATTTATAAAAAAACGATGTGTTATTCGAATATTATATGATTTTATTCGATTATTTTGCAGTGTTAATGAAATATTTCCCCGTGTTACTTGATTAAGGGTTGTGTTATTCGTCATATTCCTCGTGTTATTTCAATTTTCACTATGTTATTGGAATAACACAACCCCAAATCAAGTAACGCGGGAGAATATTCCTATAAAACTTCAACCCCAAATCAATTAACGCAGGGAATATTTCAATAACAATGTAAAATAATCAAATAACACCATATAATACTCGAATAACAATTTATTTTTTACAAATAACACAGATGAAATATTTCTATAACACAACAAAATATTCTTAATTATTAGACTCCGAACTAACCCTACGACGAGAGAGTCTGAATGTAATATTTTTCCACCACAAAAAAAAAAAACACCCACCGGTCACCTAATTTAGCCAGACCCTAACGCAACGTGGCGAGCCTTTCATCTCTCATTCTTTTGGGCATTTCGAGATCGACGAAACCTCTCATTTCCTTCTACAACAAGCTTTCATGCTTCGTATATAATTGTATCGCCCAACGTCCGAAAAGGGGGCATTTTTGGCGCTCTTTGCTATTGTTTGAATACCTAAATCGATTTTTTGTTCTCTCCTTCCCGCTCTCTTTCCGTTCCCTTCTCGGCATGGCGGCGCAGCAGCAGAAGCGCCAGAAGATGGCCGAGGAGCAGGTGGAGATGGAAGAGGTGCAGCATGGCCCTTTCCCCGTCGAGCAGCTCCAGGTAAAGCGTTATCCTGTATAAACCCTAAATCTTGATCTCCATTCTTGATTTTTTGAGTTCAGTTGCATGGGAAAAGGGATCTTTTTAAACCCTCGTTACTTGCTCAGTTATCGTCTTTATTCTCTCTCGAGGCTTCAGATATCATTTTTTGAAAGATGTTAACTCAAGGCCTAGGGATAGATGTTTCGCTTCCTGTTTAATCACTGTTTCGATTAAAAATTGAAAGCAAGGAAGAGTATCCTTTCTTGGCGCAATTTATATTGCGTTTCCTCATATCAATCTGACGGCTTCTTCAGTTTTCTTATGCAACTATGCGGCAGCAACATCATTACTTTCTTCATTACAATTCTTGTAAATTAATGAACATATATTTCACAATTTGAATATCAATCTGACGCTCTTGCATCAGCCTATTATTAGTGCAGTGAGGTATGCCGGAATTTTTTGATGAAATATATATATTTATTATCTCTTGATAGAACTCATCTTGGATTGCTTAGCTTTCTAGCTGAGATAATGCGTGTGATTTCCATGGCATTTGCTTATTATTTTTGTCTAACAGTCTATTCATGAACATTCTTTCTTGCTAATGACCAGCATTTTCAAAATCAGCGAGAGCATTGCCATTTAAATTTACAATTTTGATTTTGCTTTGAAATATATTACTTTTTTCCATCCCACCTCTATTTTCTAGGAATTATATATAATTTTCCTACAATATGGCTGTACGACTATAGCTGCACTTACCTTTCATTAGGATATTTTCTTGGTTAATTATTTTTTTCCCTTTGTTGGAGCTGTTGTGACACAATCCGGTTTGATCTTTGTTTGGTTATATAAATATTATAAATATTTTTTCATTGGCTGAGAAAGGTTTTCTTGAATTCTTTGTGTCTTTTAAGTGAGGGAAAATTCAGAGAGAAAGTTAATTCGAGTGTGCTAAGCACTGCTATTCTCCTTTTTGTAATCCTTTGGTTTCTTCATAGTGGGTTTTCTCTACGTTTCATACTGTGATTTGGATAAAAAATAAAAAAAAAAACAAACAATAAACGGAACCGCTTAGTTTATCCGAGTTCTTGTTTATTGTTTGCCTTTTTTTCTTTGGGCTTTAATTCACTGTAATTGTCAATGGAATTTTTTATGAAAACTCTACCTTGTTGTTGTATGATTTCCATTTAACATTGAAAGTTCTTGGGGGAAGAAGATAGAGTATGAAGTTTGAATTCCATATTTAGAAGGTTGAGGGCAATGCCACCTGAGCACATCTAGTTAGTTTTGCATATGTTTCTCATTCTGTCCTAAACTCATATCACAGTCTATTGATTTAATTAGACACACTGAGTCAAGATTTCCTTACCAGTAGCTTTCTTTAGGCGGGGTTTGGCTGCAACTTAGATTTTAGTTATGTAGGTTTATAATTCCGAATTTATCTTAGACGACGAAGTTCGCGAGCGATGATGGAATAAATCCTCCTCTTAATTGGATTTTGTAAATCCAGATTTACATCGGGAAAGAGGCAGAATGCAGGAAAAAACAGACTGCGTGGAATTTGTTTTAACGGAGCATTGGATTTAACGTTCAATATTTTTCGGTGTTTGGCTAGATTTAAGTTAAATTCATCCTTAAATCCTATTAATAGTATGCTACCGAACACCGGCTTTCAGTCTCTTTCTAGCTATATTTTTTCCTCAGTTAGCTTCTACATATAAAAGAAGAGTCAGACTAAGAATGATTTCAATCTGTTTTAATTGGAGATTAAAGATTTTTAATCTAAAAAAAAAACTGTTTTTAAAGACTATGTGTTTTATGATGACCATCGGAAAGTGGAGTTCTCTGAAAATCTCTCTTTTCCAGCTCAAATTGCTTTAATGATATACGCAATGATTAATTATAGAATTGCTGTATTAAGATCGGACCTGAGAGCAATGATTAAAGTTTTATCCATTTTGATTTTTTTGGAATTATGGAAATAAACTCTATATAATGTAGGAATAGATCGGACCTGAGAGCAATGATTAAAGTTTTATCCATTTTGATTTTTTTGGAATTATGGAAATAAACTCTATATAATGTAGGAATAGATCGGACCTGAGAGCAATGATTAAAGTTTTATCCATTTTGATTTTTTTGGAATTATGGAAATAAACTCTATATAATGTAGGAATAAGATTGCACGCATAAATCCCTCCATTGTCCCGAATTAATAAGTGCCTGGTTTGCTTTATAATTCCAGTTCATCTATTTTTCTTGTACAAGGTGTCTGGTATAGCTGCAATTGACATAAAAAAGCTCAGAGATGCTGGTCTCTGCACGGTGGAAGCTATTGCATATTCTCCAAGGAAAGAACTCTTGCAAATTAAAGGAATTAGCGAGGCAAAAGTTGACAAAATTATTGAAGCAGGTAAGCCATCGCTTTAAGTGCTCATATTTTCATTTGAACTTCTGTGTCTCAGATTAATATCATAATTTTCTTATACTTGCCATATGTTCTCAATGGCTGTGTTACTATTCAAATTTAGGTGTTAGATATGTAAACATATGTAAATTGTGTCGTATGTATGTGAATGTTCCTGTCAGCTTCAAAGCTTGTTCCTTTGGGATTCACAAGTGCTAGCCAGCTTCATGCGCAAAGACTTGAAATCATTCAAATCACTTCTGGGTCAAAGGAACTTGATAAGATCTTGGAGGGTAATTGAACTTTTCCATATATATGCTTATTCATTTTGAAGATAGTTTGAAAGTATTGTTCTTCTTCTATTACCAGATGCAATATTTTACTTTTTTTTTTTACTTTTTAGGCTTCTCATTCATGCAGGCGGGATTGAAACCGGCTCGATCACTGAGTTGTATGGTGAATTTCGCACTGGAAAGACTCAGTTATGTCATACACTCTGTGTAACTTGCCAGGTATCCATTTTCAATATTTGAAACAAATTGTAAAGGTTTATTTCTTTAGTTTTTTTATTTCACCGTTATTCCATTTCTCAAGCGTGTCCAATTATGATTTGCAATATCCTTATTATTTTCATCAGTAGACTAATCTGAAATATTTTCTCCTTATATCTTATGGTTCTCAAACGTGTTCTTGTTCTTTTCTGTATTCATAGCTACCATTGGATCAAGGTGGTGGTGAAGGTAAGGCTATGTATATTGATGCAGAGGGCACCTTCAGGCCTCAAAGACTCCTAGATATTGCTGAAAGGTGTTAGTAATTCGGACCAAAATAACTTATTGCACTTTCATCAACCTTTTCTTTTTTTTTTTTAACTCATGAAAGATATCATTTCTAACAGGTTTGGATTGAATGGTGCTGATGTTCTGGAAAATGTAGCATATGCTAGAGCATATAATACTGATCATCAGTCAAGACTCTTGCTGGAAGCAGCTTCAATGATGGTTGAAACCAGGCATGGTCATTTAACCCTCTGAAGGCTTCTCTAAGATTCTATTTTTGATCTTCAGTTAGAATGTGGATTTCATTTATTGTTCCAATATCACTTCTCACATAGATGGTTGTATGAGGAAATTTCTAGGTTTATTTGCAGTGCTTGGGACATTCAAAGAGGCTCGACTATAACTTTTGAAGTAATCATTTGATCAAAATAAGCCTCAAGAGCTAATATTGACAACCATTTAGCTAGTATTAGTAAGAATCAATGAAGTTAGAGTCTAACAACCAAACTACAGTTTTTACATTTATAGAACCAAATCTTTAATGTCACATAAAAAAATCAAAATTAACATTTAAAATGTAAAATACACATTTTCCACACGCGCGCGCTCGTATATCACCTTATATATGCATGAAAATGTGTGTTCTCCGACATGTTGGTTGGCATCCATGCTATAAGACCCCTTAGGTTGGGGGTTTGAATCCCCTCTGGCACAGTTGGTCTTAAGAGGGTGGTACTCAAATTGTTAGGCACATTATGTGTGATTGGAGGCTCGTATAATAACCTCTGGCTATATATATA
>NW_018165012.1:991804-1028085 GCF_001263595.1 Phalaenopsis equestris | reverse complement strand
TATATATATATATTTATATATATATATATATTAAAAAATGCTCTGCATGGATCTTAGACAATCTAGTAGTCGGCCACCTCACTTCAGTGGATTGACCAAGCTCTCTCCACCTCACTTTAGTCGACCGACCAAGCTCTCTCCCTCGATCACCTCATTTCAGTCAGTCGAACATGTACATTAAAGTTTGCATCAATCTCGAGGCGATCTAACAGTCGAAATTAAAAAGGACTAAAATGCCTTTTGCTTCTCTTGAAAGCATCACCAAATATGTATTTTTGTATACTTTTTAACTCTCATATTTTTCATAAATAGGAGGGCTTCATGATGTAAAACAAACCCTTGGCGCGGGGATCTCAATTGTAACACATTTTTTGATGAATAAAATGGGTTCACGAGCCCGGTAACACCCCATTTACCCCGTCAGGGGAAGTTCTTATCTTCTTTTCTTTCTCTCGCTCTTTCTCTCCCTCACACACACATAAACACACTATTCCTTGAGCATGATCTATCAGAAAAAATTGGATTCAACATCTTTTAAGGTGCGGCAAGCATAGATCCTGCTGTGAACAAGAAAATGAGCTAACACCAAGAGGAAACTCTTCAGAGACACACTACTAGCAAAGAATACACGAGAAACTTGCACAAAAACGGATTCACTTCCTTTACTCCTTCTAACCGATGATCTCTTAGAAACCTCATCCATCTCCGTATTTTCCCACAGATCTAGTAAAAACAAAGGCATCCCATACTCTGATCGCCTCGTAGGCATCCATCTCAAATCACCTCATAGCAGTCACAAAACTCTTCTTCCCACAAACTTATCAAGCCTCCTCAAACTCCTCATGCCTCTTTTTTCTAGGCAGCTCGTACTTTCACTTCTCATTGCCTCTTAGGCTGCGAGCCTTCTCTCCACTTCCACCTCCAATCGAGATCTTCACTTCCTCTCCTCAAGCTCTCTCTCTCTCTCTCATTTCTTCAGTCACTCCACTCCACCATTCTTCTCTAATAGGAAACTCTATATCCACATCTCTCTTCTGCCTCAGTGGGGTTCTTACACCCGCTGGCCGAATTTCACCGACTGAACTTCTTCCCACTGATCGTACTACATGTCGCCAACCAGACTAAATTTATATACCTCAATTTCTATACATACATACATACATACATACATACGCTCAATTCTTCTCTTTATATTTTTTCACACATCATCCAATCCCCCATATATATATATATATATATATATATACATAATCTGCTCAGTTTATCTTCCCAACAACTTACCTCCGCCCGTTCCACTCTTATCATAAACAATGGAGGAAGGTAAATTCAAACATTTTCCTTGCTGGCATGGAGCACCAGTTCAAGATTTACAAATATGGGGCTTTAGGTTTTCTAAGCATGAGTGGCTAGTAAAATCTAGCTTAATCCAGACTAATTTGTCGATAAATGCTTTGCTATGTATTAATTGACCACAACACTTCGCTGGCTACATTGCCGAGCGCGCACCTCTGCTTCAATCGACCACCCGTTGGTCAACCGCCCCTGAAACAGGGAAGGTTTGAATATATACCACTCAATTCTTGCATATTTATATATTTTCTTACATACCATCTAAATCTTATTAATGCCTCCACCAAATCACCCACCGACCGACGACACTCTCGGCCGACCGCTGTAACTATTGTTTCCGACCGAGCACGATAACAAGATTGTTCGATCGGTTAAAAACATGAGAAAGAACCAACAACGACGCCAAGAGCATTCTATCGGTCAGAGGCATGAGAAACAATCGACAAAGATGCTAAGAACATCTAATCGATTAAAAACATACCGCAAAAACCGACAACGACGCCAAGAGCTTTCAATTGGTCAAAGTCGTAACAAAACAATTGATAACAATGCCATAAGCATCCGATCGGGTGTGGAACTACAAGAATCCTCTCCGTGGCGAGTAACTGCAACTCCCTTCCCAGAAGAGTAACTACAAAACTCCCCCATGGGACGAGCAAATACAAAACTCGCTTCCGGGGCGAGCAACTTTGAGACTCCCGTAGGTGATGACGAAAGTACTAGAACTGAGAGCGAAAAGCGCCTAGCAGGAAATATCATTAGCAAATTACTTATTCAATACTTGTTTAATTTGTAAATTTTCATGTCATTATTATTGTTATCACTATCAAGGAGTAAGAAAACCGGAGAACTTAATATGTATATTAAAAAATGGTCTGCATGGATCTCGAGGCAATCCAGTAGTCTCACTTCAGTCGACTGATCAAGCTCTCTTTTTCAGTCACCTCACTTCAATTGACCGACATATACGGACAAGAAAGTTTGCATTGATCTTGAGACCATCCAATAGTTGAAATAAAAAAGGACTAAAATATATTTTGCTTCTCTCTTGAAAGCATGACCGAATATATAATTTTTTGTATATTTTTTACCCCTCCTATCTTCTATAAAAAGGAGAGCCTCATGATGTAAAAGAGATTCTTTTTGTGGGGGGATCCCAATTGTTACACATATCTTTGATGAAATAAAATGGGTCCACGAGCTTTGGAACACTCTATTTCCCTCGCCGGGGGAAGTCCTCATCTCCTCGTCCTTCTCTCTCTCTCTCGCTCATATTCTGTTCATTGTGCACAATCTACCGGACAGATTCAGATTCAACATATATAAACTCACATATGACTTAAATGGTATATATCTAAATCTTCTTTTATTTAATTAATTCGCTTACATCATTACCATCTTCTTTATTATTTGGGCGTTGTTTAAAAAAGGTTTGTATTAACTGTTTATGACCTGCCGAGAACTTAATTCTTTTGCAGGTTTGCCCTCATGGTCGTGGACAGTGCCACTGCTCTTTACAGGACGGATTTCTCAGGAAGGGGAGAATTATCAGCAAGGCAGATGCACTTGGCAAAGTTCCTGCGGAGCCTTCAGAAGATAGCAGATGAGGTAATCTAATCCAATCTGTTCTTTTCTTTTAATCCTCTAAAATTTAATTCTAAATTGATTTTGAACATAAATTTCATGATCAATCTACTCATTACTTGGAAGCTTTTGTTTCTGTTTTATTACCTTTTTTTTTTCCTCATTTCTAGTGCTGGATGTTGGAATAATGAACATGCGTTTTGTTTTGTAAACTAATCTCTATGAGTTACAACTATCAACATTAATTTGTTATCTTTTTTAAAGAGTAAAGTGCAAAAATAATCCTGGAATTTTTGTTTTGTAGTCCTATAGTCTATAAAAATGTCAAATTAGTCTTCATAATTTTTAAGTTGGGGTCGAAATAGTTCTTTGTAGGGATTATTTTAGTCCACATTAAAATAGTCTAGGGATTAAAATGACACTTTTATAGACTTTGAGTCAAAGATTACCTCCTGCAAAGAGTTGGTGTATTATTTCCACAACTTTATCAATTTTTAAATTTAAACGTATCTTTTTTAGTCAATTTTGTTGTTATGACTTGAATTCTTGATTCAGTTTGGCGTTGCTGTGGTCATCACCAATCAAGTTGTTGCACAAGTAGATGGATCAGCCATCTTTGCAGGGCCACAAATCAAACCCATTGGTGGAAATATAATGGCACACGCTACTACAACCAGGTTAAATTTTTGGGCATTTACATACATACCACACAATTTTTATGTATTTACATATCTAACATTTAAACTTTATAACACTCAAAACACTATTATCACATAAGAAATATCACAACTATTAACTTTTAAAAGTGATACATATTTTCATGCATAGGTTTATAACACCTAAGTGTTATAAATATAAATATCAAATTTTAGGTGTTAGGTATGTAAATACATAAGAATTGTCTGGCAAACAATTCTCTTCTTCATGTCTTTTTTTATTTGTTATTTATTTATGTTGGGATTTGGTTTTGGATGTAGACTTGCTCTTCGGAAGGGAAGGGGAGAAGAACGAATCTGTAAAGTGATAAGTTCTCCATGCTTAGCTGAAGCTGAAGCGCGATTTCAGATATCTTCAGAAGGTGTTACAGATGTCAAGGATTGATCAGAGTACTTCCATGAATCTGCAATTTGTGTTACCATATCTATTCCAATCTTTTCTTCAGGCTGCCACGGTTTGTTTACTTGCCTCCCTGTTTTTTGAGCAGCTTTGAGAAAGCCTGCAATATCTGGAAGTTTGGTTCCCCCTCCTTTTCAACTGGTGGAGAGGAGAAATCACATTTTTTTTTGTTTTGTTTTTGTAGTGTATTCTAATGAGTATTGTCAAAATGTTGCTACTTTTTTTGTGATATTTTTTAAATGAATTTTTCATATCCTCATAATGATTAGCTTTCACTTTGTGATTGTACATGTTGGAAGAAATGAAGATCAACAATGATGCTTGCCAGAAGATTCACGGTGATAGAATAACTATTTAGTGTTTTAGCGTTGTATGAAAGTCAAACACACTCAAACAATTGTAGTACATAGATACATAAGAATTTTTTCCATGGAAAACTCAGAAAAAAAAACGACGGGGCTTAGCTCAACTAAAATGATCCACTATGAGTTAATGATTACTCGTTCTAGCTCTTGTCCCACAGGCGGGAAATGATTGCACAAGTCTTCGAAATATGATGTTCGATATTGTCTTTGAGGCTCATCGCTCTACTGTGCTCAAGATAATGTGTTACTCCACACAATGCTTTGTTACCTCGCATCATATGACTTGGATTTTGCACGGGGCTTTGGTGCAATGAGCAAGAGATGGCCTACAGTGGTCGGCTAGCAATAGTCGATAATTGTCAACTAGTGGTGGTTGACTTTAATGTTGGTTGCAGGCGCGACAGGTGTTTGCTGTGTTTTTGGTCTGAAATGACATTGAAATTTAGCTCATTCTTCATGATCATTTGATTGACTTAATTATGTTGAAATTGAGTCATCTTGGCATCGTTCGACTATTCTCTTCAAGATGCTCAATTTGATTATATTCTTCACAGATTTGAAATCCGTTTTACATTTAAATTAGCACCATAACCTTCCCAAAATGGTTAAATGATTTAATACGATCCTAATTCAAGTTGGATTTGACCAATTTTGACGTTATTATGCTCGTCTCATCGAGCCAAACACTTTGACATTAAGTTTGTTAGACTCAGAATTCTTGATGATTTTTATTAGGAATTTGAATGTTTTTTGTAAAAAAATGCTTTGAGATTCATGTTAATCGCCTTTAAATTTGTGCCCAATGACAAACTTTATTGATGGCTATCAATCAAAACGCAGACTTGAAGCTGAGAGAGGGTGTTTATTCAGTCAAAAGGAACATTTACTTACATACCACTCATTTTCTACTTTTTTACCCATCTAACATCCATCGAATGTTAACTTTTTATATACATGCTAGTGCCTTCTTACTCATGCATGAAAATATTTATTTTAATTTTTAATAGATAATCATAATTTTGATATAATCTGAATGATTTGAGTATATAAATGTAAAAAAAATAAAAAAAATATAGGATATCATAAATTAGAGACTGGGTTTAGGGCAGCTACCATTTTAATTCTCTTGTTTCTTCTAGTTTTGCTGCCTTGGTTTTTTAGTTTTCTGCTGCCACCTTATTGCCTATAAACCCAACTACTAATGTTCCTTGCTCCTAGGGGTGTGATTGGGTTTACTCGAGCTCGAGTCGTTCTCGATTTGAGGTTGAGCTTCAACTTGATTAATTGCTTGATTTCAAGCTCATGCTCGAGCTTAATTTTACGAATTCGAGTTGGGTCATGTTCATTATGAAAGAATCAAAATAATATTAATTATAGTTAGTATTATAATAAAAAGAGATTTACTTACATGCCGCCCAATTCATATGTATTAATGTATGAACTACTTATACTTCATTTGAATTAGGTGATCTGTAGGTAAAAAATAATGTTTGTGTAGTTGATATGTTAATACATAAGAATTGGATGGTAAGTATGTAAATGCTCCTAATACGAAATGACATGATATAAAATATAAAATATTTTTTTTATTATTTTTAAATAAAATTATGAATTTTAATTTATTTTAAGTACATTTAATATTAATTGAGTTGGAGTCGGCTTGAATTTGGCTTCTTAGCTCTCGGAGCTCAAGAAAATATTGCATTCCGATAGTGTAGGTACGATTGGTGGTATTCATGGTAATATTTTGTTATTATTATCACAATACCTTCAATATTATCGTAAATACCACTAATACTCCCAAAAGAACCGCCACCCACACATAATCTGAACGGAACACATCCGAATGTAATATCTTTTCTAGCTCAAGGGGTCACTTATTGAGCCAAACTCGAGCTAGCTCAAAAGTAGGCTTGCTTAGTTAGACCCTCAAAATCCGGACAGACAACCATTGGGCCCCTTGTCGCTATAAAGTTTATCGGCGGACGACATGACCTCTGGTGGTTGACCGTCCGAACGTGTGGACGCGTAACATAATATATTTTTGTTATGAATGGGACCAATTTGATCACTTTTTTAGTTCATTAAATATTTTCATGACTTTATTTCTGCATAGAACTCAGCATAGTCTTTATGGTGCAATTATTAGACGACAGAGGACGGTTTTAGAGCTAAATCTATGTGGAATCTGTTCTGCCAACTTTTAATGTTGTGACAGAGGGCGACTCTTTAAACATGTTTGATAGCAGATGGTCGTTTGGGATTAAGGAATTGGTAACTTATGTAATTACAGATTCAATGAAACGTGGGGTGGGATGTTATTTCTTATATTTTTTTAATTTCAAGATTAAGATTTATGCTGTTAATTTCGTGAATGAAATTAAATTTAGTTAATAATGAAGTTAGAAGGAGATTTGTTAAAATAGTAGGATTAATGATGAGGGGTTTTACTATTTTTAATGTTCATTTTGAAAGATTATAGCTCCAGTATATAAATCATCTTTTTTCCTGTTTCACTTTTCTTTCACGCTCTATTTCTTGGGTGTGATTCATAGACATTTTTGGGTTCAAAATCCTAAAAGGTACAGCGAGCATCGATCACGCAACAAATAAGAAGAGTAGCAAATCAAGAAGAAGAACCTTACAATAAGGAGACCAATAATAATATGGTGTGCACACAAAAGTTTTAGCCCAACAAATTCAAGATATGGAGTTTCAAATGTTCGAAGTGAATAGAGCACGCTGATCCAAGAGAGAAAT
This sequence comes from Phalaenopsis equestris, assembly GCF_001263595.1. Taxonomy (NCBI): domain Eukaryota; kingdom Viridiplantae; phylum Streptophyta; class Magnoliopsida; order Asparagales; family Orchidaceae; genus Phalaenopsis; species Phalaenopsis equestris. Next base: position 1,020,910 of record NW_018165012.1, on the reverse strand, counting down.
CAACAACCTTGACATGATTCTACGAAGCAAATGGAGTTGTCCCCTTAATCATGGAGAGGGAGGATGACACACAGTACATTGACAATGTTAGCTCGACACCAATTGATCGCCACCAATTCAGGCCTACCAAAGCGTCCCACCAACCAGAAAATACTCTCTCCCATTAAATCTTTAAACCTTAGCCCCCAACAAGATTGAAACTTCCAACACCAGAATCTTACAAAAGACGATAAGATCAAGCCGATCATGTCACTTCTTTTGTGTCAACTGTTTGTTTTCCCAGAACTAATGATGGGCTAAAATGCAGGCTTTTTTTCACGATACTAAGAGATCCAACACACATGGTTGACTTTTTAAAAATAAATAGTTTCATTCGTAGGTTTAATACCAATGCCATAAATATAAATATGAAATTTCAAATGTTAGATATGTAAATGCATAAGAATTGTGTGTTATGTATGTAAATTTTTCAACAACAAAAATTTAAGTTTGCTTCAGCTGGGGCGTTCCCCCACCGTCGGATGGGCGGACAAGATGAAGTCAAAAAAGAATAATCCAGTCAAACAACTATGCACGCGAACCCATACACCTTGATTTTTAAAAGATCAAAGCATAGATTGCCAAGTGGCAGCATCATGGCCGCCTGAGTTAATTTTATTTATGATAATTGATTGATTAATCATATCCCAAAATTGCATATTGGCCCGATTCAATTTTTATTATTATTTTAATATTAGCTTTAAATGCTCACATTATAATTTTAACTAAATTAACGGAGTATGTTAGTAGCAAGTTCCTATTTTGGGAGCTCTGACGCTCACACTTAATTTTTCTGTGCGGACTCCTGATGTGATTTTACGTGTCGCGGAGGTTATTCTTGAATTATTTTCAAGTTATTTCTAGGTTATTTTCAATAATCCCAAAATAACCCAGAAATAATCTAAAATTAAAAACCGCGGGTTGTTTCTGGGTTATTTCGGGATTATTAAAAATAACCCAGAAATAAACTGAAAATAACTCAGGAATAAACTCCGCGGCACGTACAGCTACATCAGGAGCCCGCACAGAAAATAAGCTCGGTAATCACTGTGGGGCTACTGAATTTAAGGTTTTGAATATTTAAATGGGTGCAGAAATTATAATTAAATTAAGAGGCATTTACATGCAAATCACCATATATTTACATATCTAACATTTAAATTCATTAGTTTTTACATTCGTACCATCCAAATATTACATATTACAAAAAATACAATTAATTTTAACTTTTAAAAAATAAAATGCACCTCATATGCGGCATGGATATAAAAATTAAAGTTTAGTGTGTTATGGTTATAAATATATAAAATTAAGTGGCATTTATGTAAATCTTAAAATTAATTTAAAATAAAGATAAAACCACTGAAAACTGTGACATTACCATTCATGGGAGCCTCAAAACACAGAAAGATTCGCTAAAATTTGAGTTTTTCAACTGCAGCACCCTTTTCCATAGCATTGTGAGGTGCATCTAAGCATTCCCTGTTCTTCCATCCACCTTAGAGAGAGAGAGAGGAAGAGAGAGAGAGAGAGTTGATATATCCATCAAGCTTCCAAGGGTTCAGTTGGTCGCAAATCAGAAACAGTTGCCCTGCCCTGCTTCTTCTCGTGAAGCCTGGCATTTTCTCAGTAAGAAACTAAAAAGACTGGAAGGAGGAAGGAGGAAGATAAAGTAATTTTATAAAGATATAAAAGCCTAGAAACCCTGAAGAAGAAGCTAGGGATTCCTCGAGCCCCAACTCAGTCAAATTTTCAAGCCTCTCTGTCGTACTTTCCACTCAAGTTTATCGCTTTTTTCTTCTTACCTCTGGATTTGACCTCATTTATATTATTTTGACTTTTAGGAATCAGCATTAGGTGCTTATTCACGCTTCAAGGAAGACAACATTGGGAGCTCTTTCACAGATGTTTTCATTGATTCATTTTGCAAGACCAACTTAGAGGAAACCTCAGACATTTCCAGTGATGAATATGAAGGGCAGCAATATCAAAAGGGGACTCCTTGAGACCTCAGCTCTGAGAAGGAAGGATGGAGTGAGTTCTTCTGGCTTGCAGAAGAGAATGGAAACTCCTTCAACACCTGGAAGACCAGTGTTTAAGTTTAGCGTTGGAAATTTCTCAAGAAAAAGTGTTCCTTCAAAATGGGAAGATGCAGAGAAATGGTTGATGAGTGGTTCCTGCCATGAATCACCAGCACATGGGAGCAAACCTTCCGAAATGACCAAACTTGCCAGGCAAAATGTAGCTCTTCAGCGAAAAGCTGGCGCCTTTGATCAGGAATTTGGAGAGAAGCTCAGGATTAGTGAAGGCATTGTTAGCAATGTCCCAGTTTCAAGCGTTGATGGGCCTGGAGTTGGTCTCATCTTAAACGAAGATTTTCATGGATTCTCATCCGAAATCCTTCTCAAAGGTTGTAAACCCTTAAATGTTCGTCCATTTCTTAACTATTTCAGCTTTGCTTGCTGAAGGTCAACACTTTCTCCCACTATTAACTAACTAAATCAAGTTCAAAATGTGCATTTTGCTGCATAATAGTTGCACCATGTTTAATACCAAAGTTTTAACATCTTGGTGCTAAATTGCATTGCAGATACATTTACAGATATAAAACAGCCAGTTTTGTTGAATTTTCGATACCCTGATCCATCAACGGAAGAATTTTTTTTCAAAGACTCCTACTGTGAAACAGTAGAAAATTCTGCACCTGAAGCAATTGCAGAGGTTCATCGTCGAGACGTCGGGACCGAAATGACTCCTCTTGGAAGCTCTAAAAGCTCAAGGTGCCACACTCCCATGAAGAGCTCTTCCCCAGCCAGGCACAATACTCCAGCTGATAGATCTGGTCCTTTGGTGATTTCTAACTCCAGAATTAATATCTCTGATCTCAAAGATTGCCATTTTGCTAAGCTCAAGCTCAGCGCTCAGTATGGTTCTGTGGTTTCTTATTGGGGCTCGAGAGAAGAGGAAGAGGAGGAGGTGTCGAAGAGTTTGAGATATTCTGAGGTGAGTGATGGAAGGAAGAGTATAGCTGAACACAGAGCTTGTCTTTGGGAAGAAGATGAGAGGACCAAGAGCTGTATAAGGTGAAATAATGAAATGAAATTTAGTGATATACATAATGAGACATGATTTGTTAATTATTTTCATTAAATTGCAGGTATCAGAGAGAAGAAGCAAAGATCCAAGCATGGGTGAACCTTCAAACAGCAAAGGCAGAAGCACAATCTAGAAAACTTGAGGTAATGAATGTTTCTCATATATATATATATATATATATATATATCAAAATAATGTGCATTCATAGTAGTTTTTTCATTTTAAATGAAGATTTGTTTTGGGAAAACATAACCAAGAAAACTTTTGTGGGCATTTTAAATATCAATATTTATTAATACCAAACAATGTATTTACATATCTAATACCTAAAATTTATTTTCTTACATTTATACTACCCAAATCTTTTGTATCACATAAAAAATACCATCTTTTTAACTTTTTAAAAATTGAATACACCTTTTCATGCATAAGTAAAGTTGACATGTATGTAAAAATAGAAGTTTAGTTGTTAATAATGTAAATACATAAGAATTAAGTAGTATGTATGTAAATCTTCCTAGATTTTGATAGGTCTATGGGAAGACATTGAAGAATTATGTACAGATTACATTACACATGGTTTTGCTGTTATGATAATAATAACTTAATTTGTTGGTCTGATAAATATCAGTTCAGAGGATTAGTCTGATTTCTTTCTGCTGTTATGGAAGAGCTCGTGTTCATGTACTGTTGTCATATTCTCCTTAGCATCATATAATATTTTTGAGTTTCAAATTTGAAATGGGATTTTGTCCTTTCTAAACCATGCACCCTTTCTCTATTCAATATTTTGACTATAGAATACACCTACTTCATGTCCTGCCAAAAATTTTATATCTTCAATAAACTGCTACCATCCTAAGTGATTAAGCAACATGTGAATAAATGAACTAAAGTCTTTACATAAAGGAACTTGTTGTAAACAATAAGAGATGCTTCTCTGTCAAACATTAAGAAAAAAACAAAAAACATAGAAGTAGAATGTAGGCTGCAATTTTTTATTTTTTAATAAATATACTTACAATCATTTAATTTTGCAAGAACAATATGTATTTATTTGTGACCAAACTGGAGCACTTCACCAATTGTAATTTTTGAAAATTAGGTTGGCATTTTGTCCCGTTGTTCGAGATTCGACATGTATGCGTGTGATTTTGTTTCGATACAACTTTTTAAAAGACAAAATATGAAAACTGCATAATGATGTGACTTTCATGATATGCTGACCCTATTAGGAGAAAGTGTCTAAATGGTTCTCCCCAACTCTTTGCAAGGGGTCATTTTAATAATCTAAGAGCTTATAGAAGTACTGACAATTTAACCCTCGGACTCTTTTAATAAGAGTTGAAATAATTTCTACGGAAGATTATTTTGACACTTCACTCTCTATTAAAAGCTTCTCTAAAAATATGAATTGACTTCTTCTCCCTTGCAATCACATGCTAGTATTCCTAAAGTCCCTTAGATTAAGAAGCCACCAAAATTGAATTCTTCTTTATTAGGTCCCCTAGATGTTTCTATGCGCTAATGATGGGCAAAAAGATAACACATTTAATGTTGCGTCGATTGTGAAGATTGCCAAAATGTTTTCTAGTTTTTTATGTACTTATTACAATTCATAGAAGCTTCACTCGGTGCCTAAAATAAAGTTTTGAGTATGAAAGTGGCTTTTTTTCTCTTGGGATATGTTTTAGAGCTAATCTCTCTTCATTATTCCACCTTTCTTCTTAGCTTACTCCATTCTTTAGGACCTCAGTCCTCATTAATCTCACATCAATGGCTATGGCCTCACTTTCATGCAGGTGAAGATTCAGAAGATGAGATCAAACTTAGAAGAGAAGCTGATGAAGAAAATGGCCATCGTTCATCGGAGAGCTCAGGAATGGAGAGCTTCCGCTCAGCTGCATCACTCGCAGCAGATTTTCAGAACTACAGACCATGCTCAGAAGATGAAAACCCACCAAAGTTTTCATTTTTCTAATAATCGTGCTTCATGTGGCTGTTTCTCGATGCAGCAGTAAGCTGCTTTGTGTCACCCCTACTCCCTATAATGAGGAAGGAATCATTAGGTGGCAGCTGTTTCTGTTTTTTATGTTTTCCTCTGCAGAATGGGGCCATGGGGCTCTTTTTTTTTTTTTTTAGGCTTCTTTGACGGGAGAAAGAAGAGGAAGAATGTATTTTAAAAACTTTTTTTTTTTTGGAACATTGATCCGCTGTTACCCACCATTGAGTAGAGAAGGACAATTTGAATTGTTTATTATGTTTTCTTAATCTAGAATTTAGAACTTTGCAGCTGTCAGAAACGTGGAGACAAAATTTAAAGTTTCAGAAAAGGTTCAGTATTAAATTTAAACTCATGTTGTATCTTCAGACAACGGTCTTTATAAGATCACACCTTCATCAATAGCACAGTGGCTAATTAGGACCGTCATCCAGACGTGCAGCTAGGCCACGCCACTTTGTATTGCATTGTGGCTAATTAGGACCGTCACCCAGACGTGTAACTAACAACACATAGTAATTTTCCCTTCTTATGAGTCTACACTTTTAACTAAGAGACATTAGTTCAAGAATCATATATATGTCGCGTGTGTGTAAGAACCTCGAATGACCCAAAAAAATAGTTGGTTTTGATATGAATGTTTGATTTAGGAGTATTTATTACATACAAAAAATATGGGTGAATTTGGGTGTGCTCATGGTGTACTCACCCGAGAAATTATTGCATCAGGTGTCCAATTAAAATTGGCCACATTAAAATGTGGACCTTACTGAAATACACTGTTTTGTTGTTTTTTGAAAGTGTGGGACTTATCATAACACATGACACAATAATTTTTAGCACTCACCCAATCTTCATATACAATTCATTCATATTAAATAATATTTCCTAATTTAGGGGTGTAAATGATTAGAGTCAAGCTCATGCCACCCACAACTTGAATTCGATCTTAATCATGGGAGTTCAAACTAACTGGTTCAATTGTTATTAAAGAAAACAAAAATCTTTTTGATTGAAGTAACTATTGAAATAACAATCATAATAAATATAATATAACAATTATAACAATAATTAGCAATTAAAAAAATAGTAAGAATTTATTATATATACCAATCAATAACTCATAAAAAGACTATATATAGTAAATAATGTAGCAATCTTTGTCAATCTAAAATAATTAATTAACCATTCATTGTTCATCATTAATAAATAATGTTTATATGATTACATCAATAATACAATCATCCTCCAATTTTTCTATTTTTTTTTTTTAAAGTATTAACATGAGGTGGGTGTATTGCACCACGACCATTAAATGTGTGCCACAAATATAGCAAAATTATATTATATCACTAATATATTTATATGATTTAAAGGAGAATTTACATTAGTAATCCTCATTTATTTTTATATTATTTTTAGTACAAATTCACATAAATTGTTTGAATAATAGTCAAGGTTGTATTAAAGTTCTATCATTAAAATCCCTATAAATTTGATATGTATTTAATCTAAGGTAAATTAATTTTTTTTCTAATTGATATCTTAATTAAAGTTTAAAATAATCATAATAATCGATTCATATAAATTTACATATCTAACATCCAAACTTTATTTTTTTTTTATATTTATAGCATTTAAATCTTTTATATCACATAAAAAAATATTATTATTTTAAGTACAAAAGATGAATATATATTTTCATGCATAGAAAAAAATTGATATAAATGTAAAAAATTAAAGTTTTGCTATTAGATATGTAAAGAAATAAAATTGAGGGATAGGTATGCAATTAATCCTATAACTTCAAATAAAATAATCAGTCATAAATGAATTAGAACAAAAAATTTGAAACATTTATCAAAATTCTTGAAATAAAAAAAGCAATGATTAAATATAAAATTAATATTGAACAAAAAAATTTGAGGCTTTTAGATGGAGTTAATGAGCCCCAATGATAAGAAAGAATATTATGTTTGTCGTTCTGATGTGTGGATGATATTATGAATTGCACCACGCCATTATGCACAGTATTCAGTGCGATTCAGATTGTCCTCCGCACATTCAATTATTCGAACATAATATTTTTTTATTGGTGATATTTTATATTTAAGCAATAAAGAAAAAGATAAATAAGTTTAAAAAAAAAATTCATATTTTTTATTCATGAATTAAAAACCCGATCAAGATGTGACAAAAAGGTGCGATTAACATTAATGGATTTTCAAGTTATTTTATAAATTTTTATATTAACTTTAATGAATATATTGAATTATGATTTGTCTGTGAATGATCACACTCAATAAATAGATTTGTCTGTGAATGATCACACTCAATAAATAGAGTATAAGACGAGAGAGAGAGAGAGAGAGAGAGAGATGCATAGTAATGAATAGTAACCTGATTTGGTGATTACTGTTTTCTTATAGAATGATTCCCCAATTTATAGATGAGAGATATAATATGAAATTACATGTATGCTCTTACTTTAATGAGGGTGTTACATAATATTTTAGATATATTAAATATATATGACTGTGGTTTGGTTACCCTCTGACTCGATTGGCTGAAATTAGTGAGACTTGGTTTTGATTTATCTGGTTGTGCTGAATTGGGGTAGTCATTTGGCTTTTAATAGTCAACAAGTTGGCAAAACTTCGCACGATCGACTTGGCTTTACGGTTAACAATTCTAGTTTCTTTCTCGATTATTGATCCCTATATGAGGAGTTTCGGTCTGCAAAATGAGATTAGACTATCGAGTATAGGATGAATTACCGTGATTCAATAGATGCATAGTAATGAATAGTAACCTGATTTGTTGATTACTACTTTCTTATAGAATGATTCCCTAATTTATAGATGAGAGGTATAATATGAAATTACATGTATGCCTTTTCTTTAATGAGGGTGTTACATAATATTTTAGGTATATTACATATATATATGACTATGGTTTGGTTACCCCTCGGTTGGCTAAAATCAGTGGGATTTGGTTCTGGTTTGTCTGGTTGTGCTGAATCGGGGTAGTCATTTGGCTTTTATTAGTCATCAAACTGGCAAGACTTCACTCGATCGACTTGGCTTTACGGTTAACAATTCTAGTCTCTTTCTCGATTATTGATCCCTAGATGAGGAGTTTCGGTCAACAAAATGAGATTAGACAATCGGGTGTAGGGTGAATTACCGTGATTAAGTAGATAATTCATTCTTTGATAAGGGGATCGTTCGAGATGTTTGTGTGTTATATTGTTTCCAATTCTTGGCCCATGATGACAGAACCCAGGGCCGTCCATGAGACTATTGGCGATATTGAAGTCTTCCCTTAAGTTGGGTTGTAATGATGAGCATATTTATGCCTATGCTCTTGCGATTGGCCTTAGACCTTGGTTTGGGGTGACATACACCTGGTTGGTCTCTAGCCCCTGTTCAGGGGTTTGCATATGGTCAAGTGGGTCTTTTGATCTTCCATCAGTGGGCCCTTCTTAATTGTACATTTTCGTCACCTTATACGTTAGATTTACTCATAGATTCATGTTGACACATTTATGATATATATATTTTTTTTCTTCGATTCTCTTATTTTTTGAATACTGCAGTTGTGATAATAATAAAAGAATTATTAAGAAAATGATCATATTTAATAACTAAATAATCAAATTCCTTCAAATTTCATGCCCTTTGCATTCCGTTCCAATTTTTTGATAGTCTTCAAATTTTAAAATTTTTAGATTAACTTTGACATGAGTAGTATTTAAAAAAATGATTAATAATTTATATTTTCCAAATGTATCAAAAAAATTTGAAAATCTAAATAAACTAAAATTTGGCCAAATATTCCACCTAAAATTTTATTTTATTTTATACCCATCTACTTCAAGATTCTATCATCATAAACAACACTCCTAAAAACAAATTATCAAATATAAACTCAAGTCAACTCTCTGGTACCTTGCATCTTATTAATGAAAACCAACCCTTCCATCTTCTCTTCTCCAAAATTCTTAAACAAACAGATATCACCGCATCCATCAATGGCAATCACACCTTTCTTCCCCAACATCTCCATACGTGTAACAGCCCCGAGTTCGCCGGCGATTACCATGAACTCTCTGGCGACCACCAGATCCCTGATACTCACAAATCACCACGTCCGGCTGCAAACTGCATCAAATTCTCTGAAGAAATTTAACCCAGTCATCAAGGTGAACTTGATTCCACTTCAGCAGAACATTTTTACTGCTAAATCCATTATTTGAAATGGCTGATTCAAGCTTTCAACAAGCAGATTTTTGAGGACAAAGAGAGTGGTGTAATATGCTACAGAGATGAGCAAGGGTATTTGATCTGTGAGGGGTATGATGAAGGGCCCAGATTGCCCTGGCAACAACTAGATGGTATAGAGATATAGATGGTAGAATGCAATCTCTCTCTCTCTATCTCTAGCTGCTTTTCTTGTTTATCTTCTCTTCTCCATTGATACAGTAATCATCATTCTCATGTTTTATCTGATACATAAACTAAACATAACAGCTTCATGTCTAGATATCAAACAAAGCTATTACAGGAACAGCTATTTCAATTTTCAATAGTGAACCTGGCAAAAAACATATTATATGCAAGTGCCAAACAAACAACAAATATTTCTGAATGAAGAAAAAATGTTATCTTGCACATAGAGAGAGAAATATTCAACGAAGTGAGTTAATAAGATAATTTCTCACAAAATCTAGTTTTTGCAGATATAAAACATAGATAATGATTTCAAATAACTCGAAAAATATAACTTTATATACATTGAAAAGAATAATGATTACAAATTTTCCCACTAAAAGCAAATACCCAAATTACAACCATGTTGCTCAAGTTATTACCTCACAGAACAATTTTAGAAAAGATTAAAATAAAAAAATTGTATAACTAAGAACTAAGAATTGAAGTCAAGGTGTCATCTGTTAGGCGAGCTCCCAGGACTCAGTAAGGTAAAGGTTAAAAAGGATTGCAGTTAGGATCTCATGATTGTCATAGGAAAACACCCTATTTTTAATAGAGATTGACGCAGATCAAAATGAGATCAAAAATATGAGAAGGTAAAACGACCAAAGGAAAACAAGTGCTAAAATAGACCTCTTTCTGTTTCCATGGGGTCATTTTAGCCCCAAAGATTATAAAACTGTCAAATTAGTCCCATACTCTTTAAATTGGAGCTAATAGTGCTATGTGGGGACTATGTCAGCCTATTTTAAAAGAATTTGAGGACTAAATTAACAACTCTATAGATTGGGACTAAAATGACTCCCCCCTACAATGCGTTAAGACTACTTTGACATTTTTCTCAAACAAGATACATTCGAATGGGAGGAAATTAGGGAGATTTTCTTACTTCCTGAAACAAATATATACCATGAAATCAATTCAAACACACATGTTGCTCCCCATCAGGGACAACGATGAAGTAAGCAGACATTGCTTTTCTGAAACGTTTCTTGTATTGCTTTGGTCCGCTCTTCGGCCCGCCCAAAATACCTGAGGCTTTGACCCATGTCTCCAGGTGCTTGTCCCATGTATATTGCCTCACGAAATCAATGATGCCAATAACTAATTCTTGCTTCTTTTCATCAACGCCAACCAGTAAAGAATAATCCATTACATCTATTGACTGCAATGAAAACAGCATATTAAGTAACTTGCAAATAAAATAGAAGAGAAAAGCGATTTGAACACCCCCCACTTATTTATTTATTTTTTTTCTGAAGATACTAGAGTTGATAAGAAGTAAACTCCAAGTTTCCTAGGTTACTTGTGAACTATCAGTCACTTATTCAATAAAAATGAAGTTTTGAAGTCAGCAATCTATATACTAAAACTTATGGTATTTGTTATTCTATATTAACGTTCTAAAATGCAATAAATTCCATCTATTCGTGTATATTCTATCAAAATCATAAATCATAACTATATTAATAGTTATGAAGGATCTAATGTGTTTTTTGTCTTCTAGCATTAGCATTGACCATTTTAATGATAACAGCTCTGCAATCAAGTCAAGGCGCCTTTAAGGCTCTAACAATTGTTAGTATTTATGCAGGTCAAGCATGGTTGAATTTACGAGGCACCTTTAGCCTTTTAGCATTGCTATTCACCAAGTTCCACACTATCACTAAAATTTGTTTTGACAACTTATAAAACTTACTCAAATTTAAAGTGCCTGATCAAATTCAAATTGCATCATAAGTTGTCCAAATGACAAAAGCTTCAAGGAAAAACCCACTTCTATTCTGATGATGAAAATAGATTTTTATTTTTCCTTTTTCCTTTTTTTTTAAGAGATTGAACCTCAAGTAGGTAATTAATTATGTTATGGATTACAATGCTTGTGTGTGTGATGTAGAACCTGCACAATATGAAAATTAGAGAAACCATAAAACAAACATTTAAATGCAAAATTCATCTGAAAAGATAAAGGGGACTCCAAAATTTAAGGAAAATCAATAGTCTTTCCAACTTACTGCAAGAAAATATGTATCATTCCAAACAGCCCTTTCCAATAAACGCTTTGCCTTGTCACCCACAAAAATCGGAGCTTTTGGCATAGCCTCAACCAAATTTTGATCAAGTAGTACTTTATTACTACCACTTAAATCAGGATTATATCTTGCCCTTGAAGATCCCTTAAGGTCATATAGTCTTGTTACATTTCGTCCAAACAAAAGATTCTCCATGACCAGTACATCAATTTTTGTCTCTTTTCCACTCTTCAAGTGCTTTGTTGATACCTTCAAGAAAAGCAGCAAATCATCATGTCTAACAAAAAAGTAAAAAAAAAAGACACAGTAATTGACCCAATGACAAGGCCACAGGAAAATATAGTAAATAATAAAAAAAAGCAAATTCATTTGCAACAAAGATGATAATTTTAAAACAAATCTAATGAGAAAAGATTAACCAAAATCATTATTTAAGACAAGGACTAATACCAAATGTCTTGATTCATTCTCTACGTTTAATTGGTTGAAATTCTCTACTTTTGATTGGTTGAACCCAGATTACTCCCCTTCAATGTCAATATGAAATATTATTGACTGTCTCAATATGCAAATATGATTTCTAACTTTTTTTATGTGTCACGCACTTATAGTTAGCACGAATATTCAATGCTATAGAATTATCCATCAGCTAAACTTGGCTAGACTTAGCAATTATAACAATTCTGTCCTCTTAGGGAAACCCTATGATGAAATTAATAAGAAAAAAAATATTCTAAAAGATGAGTAAAATGTACCTGATAGATACCGAGAATCTTTGCAAGGCATGTAGGACTTCTGGTCGCTATGGATTCTGAGAGATATTTGAAGTACCCAGGAGCAAAATCAATAAAGGATTCAATTTCTGTTTTAGTGATCTGTTTAATGATAAACCTATCATCTAGTGATTTAGCGAAAAAGACATTGCTTTTGCCTCCCTGGGCTCTCCATTTCTTACAACGACTAAGAGATCTTATATAATCTAGCTCAGATGGGCAGCAATTTCTCCTCAAAGCATCAAAGTGCATAGCATAATAGCAAGTCACAGTATATCTGACTCTTCCCAGAGGGCCCTCAGATTCGAAAGATACTTTTGCATGCATTCGATTTATAGACATAAGTGGATCCAATGAGCTTTTGCTCCCAGACAATGACATTATGCCCTCTTCTGTTGAATCAAAGTTTTGGAATGTTTCAAAGGCGACATCATTAACTGAGTAAAAAGAGTTAAGGTTGACCGAGTCACCTAATGCCGATTGAAATGAAGAATCAACTTCTCTAGTTCTCTCCCAGTCATCTGACATCTGGATATGATAGTCAGTGGAGACTAGTGCATAAGATATGATACTCGTTGGCTCGTCATCATAAACAGGGATCACAATTTCATTTTCTCCAACTGGAAGAAGCAACCTCCCCCCACCTTGATGCTCCAACTTCAAGAATGAAGAAATATACACAGGATTGTACTCATTAAGAGCATTAAATTTTGGAATATTGCCGAAATTCTTGTTAAAGGAATGGTAGAGGTTGAAAAAAGGTAATCCAATCCAGCTTGAGGACTCTTCTGCACTGTTCCCCAACTTATCAAGTACAACAGAAGCTAAAGACTGTGGTACATTGGCTACAATTTTCTCTTCAGTATCCTCCAAAGCTAAAACTGGTTCTGCTGCATCTACCGTATCAGATGAGTCCAGAATACCTGTAAGCACAGGGTCATATTCACAGGTCCAATTTTTTTTAGATGTATCAGAAAGATTGGCCAATAGTGGAAATTTCACATCACAGATAGCCCCACGAACCATATCCAGAGGATCTAGCTGATCATCCTCACTTACACTAGTAGAAAGACTGGCCTTATTTTGTTCACATTCTGAAGTGTCAACATCAGTTTCTGTTTTCTGCAGAGTGAGATTTGATTCGTCAAGCGGTTTACTTTGCTTCTCTACAAGGCTATCAACATAATTTCCATCTTTGTTGATTATATCTATTCTGGAATCTGAATAAACAGTATTGTTACTGTTTAAACTGCTCTCCATTTTGCAAGCTATATTTAAATCTGTTAGCTTCTCGTCCGGGAAGATTTTCTGTGTATCACTAACCAAGAAACCATTAAGACAATCCCGAGGATTATCTGATTCACTAGCAAATAACAAAAGTTGATCCCAAAGATATGACTGGAAGACCAACTGCCTCTTCAAGTTATTGATCTCAAGAATATCAATGAATGATTCCCCATTCTTCACGTCCTTTTTAAGCACTTTATTTAGAGATTCCTGAAACAAATTCCCTTGCCTCGTTACAGAAATGCTAATAAAAGAGTAAATAACTAAAACTCCGAAATGGCAGTATAAAAACAGCTCTCGCATACCTCAAAAATTTCCTTAAACTGCTGCAACATTTCTTCAAGTTCATGAAAGTGATGACTGGGCTCTGGGTTTATCGCCGTAGCATTAGCAAACTTCAAGGATTTCCATTTATCTGCAATCAGCGGTAGAGATTTTAACACTTCAGAGAGTAACAGTTCTTTCCCCCTGTCGACCTGGTATTTAAAAATAGTTAGTGCATGATAACTTTAAAGGTACAAAAAAAATGGTTTCTTCAAATAAAAAAAAAAAAATCTTTCTGCAATATTTTCTATATGGACGCCAGACCTCGTTTGCTTCCTTTTGCATCCACTCCTGATATTCATAGTTGAAGTCAAGTTTATGTGGTGGCAGATTAACAGAGTGAACAATAATTGATGCATACCGAAAGCAAGCAACCATTTTTCCAAACCTGATCAATTAAGAGTGGCGTTGCTAGTCAATGAGAAAGAACAAAGAGGAAGTAAACAAAGAAATATAATAAATGAGAGAAGTTGATACCCATAAAATAGAAGGCAGTCCCGATGAAGAGAATGACCACAGCTAGCGACCCTGCTAGCAGCTGCATGATTTGAAAAGCTAAGCTCTAAAAATTTTCCAAAAGACAAACCCCAAGCAGCATCTGACATTACAATCCTTGTGGCTGCAGGAGGTAAACCATTAAGCCGAAGACATCGTAAACACCTATGCCACGTCCATATCTTTCCATCCCGTTTTCCGGGCAAATTAAACTGGGGAAGTTTTTTAACAGATATTGTCAGACTTCCTCGTTGATGGGTGTAGCATTGAATGTGAGCTTCTGGGGGCATCTCACATGAAGGACAGTGATAACTCTATCATGAGCAGGGGTTATAATAAGTTTCTAATGTAGTCAACCAATTTAATATTATATAGCAAAAGACATGTCATGCGTACCTTGTCAAATAGATGGTCTCTTAAAAATCTCCCCAAAGGCATGTCAAAGCTACCATAGTATGTAATCCGCACGAGATGAGATCGCAGACAAAACGTGCCTTTCCACACACAACGGCTTGATAAAGAAACTAAAATGGTTTGGTTATCTGAAGGAGATGATGAAAATTCATACTTTACCATTGCCGTTTCTTGTAGATCAATATTAAGCCGGTTTGAATCCAGTACATCAGATAGAACAACTTGATTGCAGCCTTTCTCTGATCTCTTTAAATTATCTTCTAGGAAGACGGGTTCAAAATTGGCATGATCTTCAACAACATTTGTGGATTTTTCAGTAAAGTGAGATTTCCCAAAACACAAATTATTCTTCTCAGTTGCAAACTGCGCGGGTAGACTATCTGAAGAAGTGTTTGAAAGGAATGAATGCAACTTTCCACTGGCAACAGGTTGAGTAATAAAGCTTGAGGTGCAATCTTCCATTTGGAAACTGGCACTTCTGGAAGGCAGTGGTGGTGATATTTGTATTTCTTTTTCTTTGGAAATAGTTGCTTTTGACGAATCTTGTGTGTTTATGACAGTACAGCCACTGCTACTAACAGCTGGCTCTATAGAATTGTTTGCAAAAGCAGGAACTGTGGATACGTATTTGTTAAGACAAGATGAATTATTTGGTAAAGCTGCAGTCACTGGAGACTGCAATGGAGGTTTTGGTACATGGGCCCCTTCATCAGCAAGGAACAATGTTTCCAAAGCTAGATAGTAAGCAGCAAAAAATCCGTACTGGACCACATGCTTTACTTTCTTCAGCTCATCACAATTTGCACCTTTGAGAATAATCTAGGCATGAGCAAGGTATTTGCATCAGAAAACTGCATTTTACTCTTCTGACATATTTGCAAAATCAACATTATAAAAAACTAAGAGATTCATACTTAACAATTTCAATTTTCAAGGAAAAAGAGAAATGTGAGGGACCAGAATGTGGATTAAAACACAGACAAAAAAACTATAATTTGAGTTATTACATAAAAGATACCCGACAAACTCAATAAAATAACATCTTTATTGCAACAAGCTGCCTTGTGTAGTCACACCTACGGCCCCAAAAATGGATTATTAGAGTTTTGTAATAACATAACCGAAGCCATCAAATGATTTTGTTTAGAGTTTATATAGGTTCATAACCTAGTAGGAAAGCCATGTAGCTGAGAGCCAAAAATGGTGATCAAAGTAAAGCAGTTCCTCTTTGAAGACAAGCCAATAGTATGATAATCTAAAAACAAATAGATTCACTGAAGATACCAAACAAGATCATCAAAATCATTATCAAGGTCCTAGTTACTTAAGATTATCTGTTTATCCTCAGTAAGGTATTGTTTTAGTGCTGGTATTTCAAGGAGCAGGCTCAGATTCTCTCTGATGGATTTTAATGACTTGTCATTTTGATAAAGATTTGATATAATCATTCAATTCATGATTTAAATGATCAGCAATAGCATAATTCACGAACTTGGTTCCCCCTTTCTATGATTAAATATAAAAATTACTTGAAAAATAAGGTAAAACAAGAATTTTTTTTTTCATGAAGCGTCATAACAAATCACAAACGTTCCATACATGAGTTGTGATCTTGTATGCTTGATTTTCAATAGGCAAACTACTAATGATAGATTTCTACCACTTATTTTGAACGGGAGTGTTGAGAAGTATCTAGGGGCTAGCAAAATTGGCAGCATGAAGATTACTAAATAAGGAATGACAAAAGTCATGGATTCATATGTTAAATCAGAGAAAATATATACCATATATTCATTTGTTTAACATAGAAAAGGGAATACTATGGGTCGCTCCCTTCTCCTGCCGGCCAAGAAAGAAAGTTTTGAGCAGCTGTTTTAATTTTTAAAATCTTTATAATTTTTAATAATTCTCTAGGTAATTTAAAGAATTAATAGTCATTGGTGGAATGAATAAAATAAGTTTTCTAGCCACTTCCTTCTTTATAGTGAATATTCTCAAAAATCATAAGGAAATATAATAATGGAAATTAGTACAGATTCCTATTATAAATAATTATCATGTGACAGTTTAGAAATGGTAACATAAACAATAAAAAATAGAGAAAATAATAGAGTATTTGAAATTTAAAATTGTCTCACAGTGCAGCCGAGAGGTTTTGGGCATCCTTCAAAGAACATCAAAGTCTTCAACATATTCTTCCCTCCCTGCACAGCAGTGCCATGCCCTTCCAAGAACTTCTCTACATAAAATAGATCACAGCTCCCCAGCTTAGATGATGATACATTATCAATAGAAGGAACTATTTGAGCTCCAGTGCAGCACGATATTCGCTCTAAAATGGGCCTTTTGATATTCAAAACAAGTGAAATATTTCTTGCAAGAAGATAATCTTGAGCTATACGAGACACTGATTTCTCCACCAAAAGAACTTGGGCCTCCCGAGCTTTAATTCTTGCGACTGCCATCTTCAAGTGGTCCATTTCCTATATGATAGCAATTAATTAGAGCAAATAAAGCCTGCTTTAGTTTTATATGAAAGTATACACAGTTGACACACCTGCTGCCGCAAAGTATCCAAACATGAAAATGAATTCCTTACTCTCTGGTACTCAAGAGCACCTCCAAGGATTAATAATTTTGGTTTTTCAATTTTAGACATCATATGGCGGTGTGCTACATTCTTCTTACAAACAACTCCTTTTACCACCATGCTAAACAGAAAAACAAACAAGAAACTTCATGATCAATCTCAAGCTGTTTGGCAATTATAAAAGCAACATTTTCAAACTCAATGGAAAAATACTTGGGAAAGAAGATTCAATCAGTAATACATAAACATAAAGCCTCTGTTTTATGACGAAGAAAAGATTCAGTATTTTTTTTTTCAAGTGTGATTGTGTTAATATATACAAGCACCGAAACCATTGAGCTTATTTCAAATAATTGAATCAGTAACATCAAATAACTAAGAATAACTCGAAATGTGAATTACCTCTGACTGCGATGACCACAACCAATGCACTTAACCTTAACATACCCACCAGGATCCATCGTTCCACCTTCACTAGTGCCCGGCCTAAGAACTTTTGCTGCTTCCCATGACAATGATGTAATAATCTCTAACCAGCTCTCTTTGTCACCTTCTTCACCAATTGGAAGATTTTCAATCAGTAAGAGTTGAGCTATCAATGCTCTAAAATGTCCTTCAACGACATTTTTAATTGCTTTCCTGTGCTCATCACTCAAGCAATCTGTTGTATGGAATTCACGGCTGTGAAAGCTCCTCAAATGATGGAGATAGCCCAATTCTCCAGTGTTATCATAATAATAATCATCATTATCATCAAACAAACCTGCTTCTCTCTCGCCTTGCTCATCTTCAAGTTCAGGGGGGAGCCAAAGTAATCCATTATTCTCAAAATCTACAGGTTCATCAACACTGTCTATTCCATGAATGGATGACAAACCACACACATCACTATGATCTGGTTCAGCTTCTGCAATAACTTCATTGCTTAAAGAATCCTGTAACTTTATGCCATCGAGAACTGGAGAGAAAACCATTTGGGAAGCAGCATCTTCTTCGTCATGCAGCACCTCATTTATATTAAAATCATGATTGATCCTGTCATATTCAACTCTACTATAGTACTCCTCAGAATGCTGGAAATGCTGTGCTCCAGAGTTAGACTGGCATTCTACATTTCCGTCATCATCATAGTTACTGCTGCACATTACACCTTTGCATTAAGAACGGTGAAAACAATTTCTAAGGAAGTTGATATCTTCAGAGAATAATATCAAAACTGATCAAGAAGTTTTTCTACTTCATTCCATTAATACACAAATATTACAAAATTGTATTTATTTATATGGAAGTGGCTCTCAATAATGAAAAAGAATATCATAACAATAACAACGAGGCCAAATATCATAGCAAGGCACCATAATTTATATCGATTAGACAAAAAATAGACCAAGATTAATAAGAGAGAAGAAACGATCTGATAATTATCAAGAAGGGAAAATAATGCCCAAAAAAGTAAGGCGCTAGAGAACACTCTTCCCAAAACCCAAGTATATTCAATGTCACACAAGAAAATTCTCAAAAATATCAAGCCAAACAAATACGAAAACCTTGTCTAATATAATTACAATAGCCAAAAAAGGGAGAAGTTGAACAAAGAGAAAAATTATGACAAAAGATCTCCAACTAGAATCTCCTCAAAGAAGCCTCTTTTCCATCTAGCTTTAACCATTTTTGTTTAACTATAGCTCTCAAGCATGCATGCAATTCATGCCTCTCTTCCATCACCAATTTATAGGAGTTCAAGGGGATACAAAATAAAAAATGAAATATTTTTTAAATAACAGAATTTGCAGACAACTTTTGAACCAATTTTAAACCATGAAGGAAATTCTGTTTTAAGGTTTTGAATCAATTATTATCTAAAAAGATAATTCAAACAAACCTAGGTTAGAGCTAAGATCATCTAATTGTGAATTTTGGATAATAATTTATTCAAAACTTCAAAAATTAAATTTCCTTCATGAAGACCAGGTTCGTTTCTACACCTCACCATACTAGCTGTCCAGAGGAATTATCGATTTAGGTACTATGTGACCTTTAGTACTACTATCAAGGGTGCCATTAGTTCTTATAGCTAACCATACTAGCTGTCCAGAGGAATTATTCAAGTCAACATTGGAATATTGGACTACATTAGATTTAGCTGCCACTTCTTGCTCCCACTACTTGAAGCAAAACCTGCAGAAACGAACCTGTTCTCAATGCGACCTTCCACTCTTTGTTTCATCTGATGGTATGGAGATAAAATTAGTCGTTCAAATTCTAAAGAAAACTCAATCACATAGCCTACTGTGATGCATACAGACAAACATGGCGAATTGTGTCAGAGTCACAACAAATCCAGCAACTATTATTGAGCATCCAAAAATCCTTAGATACATATGCAGGCTCAGAGGGCCGAAGGAACCAAGATTTTGCTAACTCTAACACTTTAGAGAGCATGCTCCCTTGGGTTGTCATTGATGACCAAACACCTTAACTCTACTCATTTTTGTTGAAGTCATTTTCAAATGCAGATGATTATAAACATTTTCATTCCTCGGAACTGATCTAAAAGAAATGCTGATGAAGACAATACAAATCCCTGTAGCATTAACGCTAAAAAAAATTTCTTAGTTTTGTTCAAAATCAATAAAAAATGCCCAACTTTAAATTGGAATTGCAACTACAACAAAAATAAAAAATAAAAAAATCAAAAGAAACATAACAATGTGAGGAATTTGTCATCCGTTGACCTGTCATTTAAAAAAGTCTCCAAGATAAAACGCATAAACTTTAAAATTCCAATAACACTTGAAGGTCATCTGTAGGAAAACCCTTAAGAGTACAACATTTCAAAAAATAAAAGAAAATAATCCAAAAAACTCAAAGTTTCAAAACCTGACATAAGGATGACAATATAACTATTTTTTGCTTCTCCAAATTATGGCAATGAAACTAAATTAGCTATAATCAAATTTATAACTAAAAAGAATCCACTAACTCTATTGGACTTTATGAAAACAAACTTTGACAACCTTTAAAAAAATCAGCATTGTCGGAAAAACTACGTCTTTCTTCATTAAAAACACAAGATTCTTCTTGCGATTTGGTAAATGCCCAACTTAGTGTGCTTGTTTGTAATATCATGTTGTGTGATACATGTGTACATCATATGGAACATTTGCATTTAAATATTTGATTTGGTCTTACATGGGAATATTCTCTCATTTGCTTATGATAGATAACACACTTACATTCAGACATTTAATATTTTTACATGACCATATTTTTCCAAATGCCCGTGTCAATATTTAGATAGCATTTGTGCACTTGCGCTCATATGTTTAACAACTTCTACATGAGCATATGTCCCCACATTCTTAAGTTGCATGACACCTTGTGCACTTCATTTTTGTATCTTTGTATGCCATGGTGCATAAAACCATGTGCACTTGCATTTGCATGCTTGAGGTCTTTGCATGAGCACATATCCACATGCGCTTATGTTGGACATTTGCATATTATGAGGGGGTGGTTAGCTCACAAGGCCCATCTAAGGTATGACCATACCTTGCATGATTCATACCACTTAATACCTATGGTATTACATAGAATTGTCGCAGACACATCATATAATTTCATCTAGTATGAGTCATGCTACCCAACACTCGGCCTAATTCAGCACATCATGTCACTTCATATAGCATGTGAATTCACTTAATATGGGTTATTTAACTTTGTAACTTCAAGTCGCCATTGTGTATAATCATCGACTTAGGATTCCTTTTTCCAATGGGCCCTCTTAATGTCCTAGCTTCATCATCATGCATTTTTAATATCACATACCAAAATTCAATAATCTCCAAATTATTTTCCATATAAATATAGTACTAGCACATGGCCATTAAGTGAAAACAATTCTTTATGACAGACGTGATATGGACAGGCTTGCTGACCTCCTTTTCAAACTTACTCAAGGCCAGTTCACTCTTATAAGTTGATTTAATGATCTAAATCTAAACAAAATTCTAGAATATATGCCCCTAATTTTTAGCATGTGTCGCGTGTTCAGGACCTATCAACCACTCGACCAAATGGCCAACCCTTAACCAGTTTGCTTGCTCCTGACAAATCAATTAGACCATTTGATCCCCTGATGCATTAAACCCACTCACGTATTTTGACCTCTCAACCATTTGGCTACTTGTCAACCTATTTTAATTGGATACAATTTTAGTGAACTAGCTACCAATTAGTAATTTGGCATTCGCATTAAGTCGTGTAACCCTTGACATATTGACACACTTGAATTGGCAACACAGACAAACTATTAGCACCTGACTTCGTAATTTTTTTACTCACCAACGGTCACTTGTCCTATCATGTTATCCTTTAAGCTGACAACACCCATCAACTCATCACCAGTCCTTCGACCTGCTGACTTTGCTCATGTATGGCATTGAATTCTTCCTTTCTTGTGCACCTCAGTGAGGTAAAAAACAAAATCCTTCCACGTATGTCCTTACTATAGCTTTAGCAATGATTCTAATTGTCAACACCCATCTTCATTGTCTATATCTTAAGTAACCCTCAATTGCCCTAAAGTCCTCAAATCTCATACAGCAAGAGCTTTTTCTCTCTCCAACCTCAATTTTCAAGCATAAATGAATTTTGGAAAACCAACTAGTCATTTCTGGGCACATAAAATCTTAGACCTGTCAATTACCTCTTTCCAATTAACTCTTCATAAAGCATTTCCTAGTGTGGTAGACAAAGCCACCACTTTTTGGTTCTTAATGATCTTTAGCTTCCATTTGACTAGAGTTTCTTTAGTTCACATCCTTGGCTTCTAGCATTACAATATCTCGAGGAAATGAAAAGGGCATTCTCTCCCTTCTCATGCTTTCAACGACTCTACCGATGTCTCTGAAGTTGTTGAAACATACTGGTCGCTACCTCTCCTACCCTCTAAAAGTGCCACCAATTTATTTCCTTTTGACCGCACACCTACTGCACAACCTCCTTCCACTTAGCAATAAGTTTGCACCTTTAACACCTTCTCACCACCTAGACTCCAGTCACCATCACATTCTCCACCTAATTTCATTTGGCTAGATGCTCATCCCTAGGTAAGTAGGAACCACCAGTGTTTACATGTACCACCAAGTATAATCAGCCCGTCGATTCTCCACTTGACACAAATAAACCTCACATTATGGTGAGGCCACACAAAGTGTTCTCTTTTTTTCTTCTTGTAAAATTTTGTGTGAGCAATTTGAATTATCCCCTGCAACATCGTTGGGTTTTTCAGACGACAATCATTTTGTTGCCCATCATCATAAGGCAATAAATACCCCTATAATAAATTCTAGTCTCTAATAGGATAGCTTGGAAATAGGCAAACCCTGCCCAACGTAAGAGGCCAGGATACTCCATTCGACATATACTAGGCACACTTGTCATCTCTGACTTGTCAGTAAATATGAGCCCGACCTCTCTAGTTGGCCAATACTTATGCACCAAATGTCTAAAAAACTACCAATTTTGAACGTCTAGCAAAAATGATCCCTTGCCGCCGAGAAATGACACTTAGCCATTACACTCAGGCACATTAGTCATGGTACACTTGTTGCGAGAGCTCACACACATCTAAGGCCATAAATGAACCGAGTTGAGCCTACTTGGAGGCTATGCAAGCTTGATCTTATTTATTAAAGGCATGTTCAAGCTCAAGTCAAGCTATATTCAAGCTTTGTAATAGTGTTCATACTCAGTTCATTAACATATTTGTTTGACCGTAGTTGGAGCTCAGCTCAAGCTTAGTTCAATATTTAATCAACAAACTTTAAACTAGCAGCTCGTTTAGGATCATAGACTAGCCTTAGTGATCCATACGAGTGAGTCATGACAAACCAGTCTAATTGAGTTTAAAAAATAATTTTAATTTAACAAGTTTTAAATCTTTCAAAAGTTTATTATTATTTTTTAAATGATCTTGAGCATCATCCCATAATACCATATGGTTTACAAGCTCAATCATTCAAGTTAGTCCTTTAATAGCTTATAAATAGTAATATTTAAAACATCATAACATAACAGTATGGGACTAAATGTCCAAATAAAAGATGGAATTCGAACAATAGTAAACAAGCCTCAATTGAGCCTTATATCAAACTTTAATCGAATTTTAATCAAGCTTCTTAACAAACATGTTCATGAGCTTTAAATGAGATTTTGATTGGGCATAAAGGAATCAAGCAACAAGTTGTTCGAGCTTATCACTTAACAACCAAATATTTAGATATTCAAGGTTGTTAAATTAGTTAATTAAACAAACATGTAAGAGTTTTTATTGAGCCAATCCACAAGTAACTTGTCGAGAATTCAATTCATTTGCAATTCTACAGATGCTTGCCAACTCTAAATTCATCACCCAAGAACCATACATTGACTTCAACACCACCGATCTGCTGATTCCTAGCTCACAGGTCAAAAGAATCCTAGGGTAGATGCGTATTGAGTGAAAACGCCCAATAGTTTTTTGGTCTTGTTGGCTTTAAATTGCCAAGACCCTAAATCCAACATGCTACCTCGCATGCATTTCAAGTATGGTCAACAATTCACCTATGCATTTGAAGACTTGAAATTATTATATTTTCACTTTTCTAACGTGTAGTTATCACATTTAAACTATGGAATTTGGAAGGGATGGTAGCGAGACAATTGAAGATTTAGCGGCATTCATTCTCAAAACCTCATTACATTTCCTTGGGTTTGATTCTCTGTCTCATGAGCTAAATACATATTCATGTTATTTGATAATCCTAATTATATAAATTAAATTTGATATGTAGATTAGAAAAATTGTGCATTTTGCACTATTGCAATCTACAATCATGCACATATACATACACATTTGCACATGTATGCGCCATTTTAGGTTCTATTTTCCTTGTAGATCTCCACCCTAGGATCTCCATTGGTCTTGTTACTCTCATAATAGGCACATAGGGTTTATTCATTTGGAATATAATTGTGATTCCATTTTTGCAATAAATGTTGTAATATTAAGGGTTATGCAATAACTAAGGGTATAAATAGCTCATTTATCTGGTTGATACCGGGTTGGCTTACGATCGGCTTGGCTCAGTTACACCCCTAACAACAACCTAATTTTATATAATAAAAAAATGTATTTATTTTATATGCCCTGGAAAGTGTAATAGATAAATATGCGAAACTTTGACTATTTGTTGACTTAAAAGTGATATTATGATATTAAGCCATGTAACTTAGGTTATAAGCTTTCTACTTAGACAGTAAGTGCCTAGTCCATGTACTTAAAACAGCATAGCTTGAATAATTTCAACATGTAGATCTAAAATTATATTATATGTTTACATCATATGATTGACCCTCATACGCATTTAGATCATCTTGTCAATAGGGCAAGATCATAAGTCCCAATTTTACTCTCTATCAATAGTTCTAGCTTGCATTATTTAAAGACATGACATCGTAATTTTTAAAATCCATATAGGTGTAATTAGAAAGAATCTCCTATCTAGAAGGGTATAATTCCAATATTTAGTCTTCGAAGAGCCAAGTTTCAGAAGTAGACATTTAGTAGGAGATTTACATAGCACTATGTCCCTTCATCCCTATCTAAACATTTTCCCTCTTGTTGCTTAAGAAATTATAAACCTAATCACTAATTAAGTTTTCTTTACTAAGTTAATTCATTTAGTCTCTTCCTTGAAGCTGAATACCAAGTCTTCCTCCTTTATTATTGAGAAATCCTCACAAATTCACATCACCATGTAAACCCCGTCCAACTATCTCTCCATTGTTGCTACTTTACCTCATAATGGGGGCCCAAATAATTGATAACTATTTGAGCTTGTCTTCTTTTAAATAAGAATATTGTTAGAACTTACATTGAATCAAACTATTTAAAGCTGAATACCAAATCTTCCTCACATGAAAAAACACCCGTTGTTCGAAACATTAATGAAAAACAAGTTGGATTTTTTTTTACTAAAGCAATCTGGCAAACAATATTTATCTATATTATACATAAAGGGAAAAGTGCTAGAGGAATCTAAATGTATTAGGTTGTAAAACTATATCATTGAATACATACATGTAAAGCTTAATGTACAGTGGGAATTGCTAAGTTAAACTGCAGGGATACGTGAAATGAAATAAATTTAATATGGAGAGCACTAATGTAATAATAAAGATCACTCTTTGGATGATCTACCGAACAACCAAACTTACAAATGAGATGAATTATTAATTAGCTTGATATTTGGTTTTTGCAGATATGTCAAATGGCAGAAATTTTTCCTCATTGTTAAAGAAATGATGAAACTTTAAAGTTATTAGTGACTCAAGATTCAAGCACAAAATTAACCTACCTAATATTGCAATAACTGAAGTGATTACGGCAAGTATCCCCTTTGTCTACAAAGGAATTAGCATGCGAATCAAACATCAGAATATCATGCTCACCATCCTCAGGCTCAACTATCATGGATCGAACAGAGCTGGGGCTAGACCAATAAAGAGTTTGTTGACTTGGTCCATTAGAGTAAAACATGGAACCAATAGTCATGGTACTGCTCTCAGGGGTGCCACTGGATCTTGTACTTATCATGCTCGTTGTCCAATATGAATTATCCATGTCGGCATTGGATGATTCTATAGCATTATCTGCCGCTGCCACTTCCTGCTCCCATTGCTTGAAGCAAAAATTGCAGACACGAACCCTGTCTCCATCCAACCTTCTACTATTTGGCTCAGCTGAAGGTATGGGGATAGAATTAGCAGAGCAACTTCCACAGAAAACACGACCACATAACCGACAGTGATGCTTACGGACAAATATGGTGAACCGTGTATCACAGTCATAACATACCCTGCAACTACTATCGGGCATCCAAAAATCCTTAGATACATATGCAGGCTCAGAGAGCCGAGGTAACAATGACTTCACTAACTCTAAAAATTTAGAGAACATGTTCTCTTGGGTAGCCATTGATGATCAAGCCCTTATCCCGCTTATTCTGTTGAAGTAATTTCAAATGCAACTAATTATAAACACTTTCTTTCGTCGGAACTTATCTCTATGATGATGATCAATGAAACACCGATCCCTTAGTCGTGATGCTCAATGAATTGCGGTACTTCTGTTCAATCGGAACTGCAACAGCACCAAAAGAAAATCAAGATTCAGAAAAAGCAAAAAAAAACATATTGATCAGAGATAAATCGCATTGCCTTCAAAATGCGAATAATCCTCGGAGATGAAAACCATCAGAGAACAATGTTTCTAAATAAAATATAGAAAAAGCCCATTCTTTACTTTTTTTTTTCGAGGACTAACAAAAAAAAAATCATGCGAAAAAAGGACGGGAAGGGATGATATAGGTGGGGACAGTATGGGGCCCATGTATGTATATGATGACGTGTAGTTATCCTATCCGTTGGTTGTGGCCCAGGTTTTATAGTAGCCGTTGATAAGGAGAAAGCGCGGGACGTATTCAATGGGACATTCCGGTTGAAAAGCTGTGCAAAAGGCAATTAGAACCTGTACAATTGTGTTGTTATATATATATATATGTAAATTCATAAGAATTGAGCGGTATATATATATATATATATATCTTCCCATTTTCTTTAATTCAAATACTATGAATCAAAGAAATCATGATTTTTTACAGGCTAAACATTAAACAAGATGAGATCTCTCCCCGAAAAAACTTTCTTATAGATATGAGCAGGATTAGTGCATTCACTATAAGGTAATCAAAGGATAATCAAAGCAGGGTCTGAGCAGGATGTATGCCTCGCCAAATCTTGTGGTCTCTGAAAGAAATCATGAAGTTTAACCGGGGTCCAAGCAACTTCGATCCTATCGTATTCATCAAATGCCCTATATCTGATGAAACCAAATCATTCCGAAAAGAAAATCAAAATCAGAGATCAAAATCTCTTTTCTCCCTTTTGGGCGACGAGGAAAAATAAAATAAAAAGGGGGAAGATCCGAACGAGAATGCCGAAGAAGCAGATGGCATGGGGAAGAGAAGAACGAATGCTTCGTACTGAGAAAGCCAGATCAAGAATATAAGTGTTACCAGGGTATCCTGCTCCTCATAAGCATTACCAGGGCCTCTTGGCTTTCGGCGACGGAGAGCGATGGAGTCCCACTGGCTTTCCGCGACGGAGAGCGACGGAGGCTTTCGGCTGCTGGCTTTCGGAGCGAGAGGGGTAGAGGCCTAAAAGGAATCAAACATTAGGCGATACACAGTTTTGTAGCTCTCTTGCCGAGAATGTCGCTGTAGTGCGAGAAACCAGATAAGAAAATGTGAGGAAGAGGGAGATGGAAGGAGAAAGTAGACACCATTATGAAGAGGGAGCCACAAACCCTTCCGTATCTTCCGTTGGGATCAAACTCCACAAAAAATCTGGTTAATCTTCTTCCCGAGGATTCGATTCGCGCTCGTCCTTCTAATCTTCTTCAACCGATCCTTCTTTCAAGCTAATGGCGGAGACTCGTAAGAAGAATGATGTTGGCGAGGACTGTGAAGAGGGGAGAAGCGAAAATAGTGGCAGTAACTGCTTTGGGCCATTTAAGCTTTCCTTCGCGTGTAACTGCAGAACGCGGGGTCCGTCCCGCCGCGGCATTTTATAATAGAAATTATATTATATGTATTTTACATAACTATTTATGTCAATTTAATTATTAATTATAGGTCGCCATATTATTAAAATAAAGCTCCATACATATTGTATAAGACTTAAGAGTTAAATTTATGATCATTTGAGCTCAAATTTTATTCCGGTTTGGGGCAGCTCTTTTGGCGCGTTGTGTTCTGAAAACACGCACCCAACCGTTTGGAAACAGTGGCACGGCGGCGTTCGTAAATAATTTATGTTAAAACGCGGCCACGGGTTCGTCTCCGCGGCCCACGTTTCTTTGCGTGCATTTTATCCCGCGGCCCTCTCTCAGGTTTCTTTTGCCTTTCTCGTTGTGGCTCCCTTTCTCGTGTTTATTCTGCCCTATGTACCTCTCGATCGCTCTTGCAAAATTTTTACAGCGTTCTCGCGCCTCTCTCGTGCATTTAAAGGTGAAACTGGTCTTTCTCCTCTTTCTTTTCCATCAAATCTCTGATAATTGTGTGTGATATGTAAATACTATGCTCATTTTTTTATGAAATGACTTACTTTTTGTGATTTGTGGCTTTCTCATTTACGTTATATAGGGTTTTGTGAGAATTTTGTGGAATTTGTCTCATTTTTCAAGCAGAGCTTTCTCATTTTCCTCTTTGACTATTGTGAGAATTTTGTGCATTTTGCAAGTTCTACGATTTTCTGTTTCTGTGTATGGTTTTGCGATTTGTTTGGTGCTTTGTATGTAAATAGCATTGTTTTAGGTGTGTTGTATGTAGATTGCAATGTTTAGAGTGCCCTGTGTGTAGATAGTAGTGTTTCGGGTGCCCTGTCTGTCACTGTTTTGAAAAATGGATGAAAAAAGGAGCTTGATTTGTAGATAGCACTGTTTCGGTGCCAGGAA
>NW_018165012.1:926370-991794 GCF_001263595.1 Phalaenopsis equestris | reverse complement strand
CCGGGAATGCCACTGCATCAATTGAAAATGTGGATTGATAGCAATGTTTTCGTGTTCCATGTAAGTAATTGCCTCAAATGAAAGAGAGTGTTTGACTTGTAAATAGCAATGTTTCAGGTGACTGTATGTAATTGTCTGAAATGAAAAATATATGATGGGGTTCTACCATTATCTTTGATGTTTGTGTGAAAATTTGAAAAATGAATGAAAGAGGGTGCTAATTTTGGTTGTAGGTTGCGAGGAGGTGGTGGTGTGTTGTTGGAGAAGTTGATGTGGAGGTGGTGGAGTGGCGTGGTGTGCTATTGATGTTGGTGGTTGGTGGTGTTGGGTTGGTTAATGTGTGGTTTGAAGAAGGTGGTGTGTTGTGGTGTTGGTTATGAGGTGGTGCGATGGTGGTTAGTGTGTGGAGGTGGTGGTGTCTATGTGGAGGTGGTGGTGTATGAAAGTGGTAGAGTGGTGGATGTGTTGGTGTCTTGATGTGCTGGTGCGTGGAGGTGTTGGTGTGGAGGCGGTGGTGTCTGGTGGAGGTATTGGTGTCCGTGTGGTGTTTGGTGGTGTTTGGAGGTAGCAGTATCTATGTGGAGGTGTTGGCTTGTGGTTGTGGAGGTGGTGGTTAGTGTGTGGTTGTGCATGTGTGGAGGTGGTGGTGGTGGTGGTGTTAGTGTGATAGAGGTGGTGGTGTCTTGATGTGTTGATGTGTGAAGGTGTTGGTGTCTGTGTGGTGTCTGGTGGTGTTTATGTGGTGGTGTGTTGAGGTGGTTGTGTCGGTGTGGAGGTGTTGGGTGTGTGGAGGTGGTGGTGGTAGTGCGGTGAATGTGTTGGTGTCTTGATGTGTCGGTGTGTGAGGTGTTGGAGTAGATTTTTACTTTTAAAGTATAAAATGTATTGATATAAAAATTTATATTACAAACAATATTACTATACAGGGGCAGAATGGTCGTTTTTCCAAAAAAGAAAGCACATCTCTTTTCAAACTGCAAAAAACAAATTGTCAATCAGCTTATCCATAGCAACTTCTAAGCAATAATTTTTTGTGGCATCTGTTGTGCTAGAGCTTATTATTAAGCTGCAATTCCCCCAAACATACCCTAAATTTATAATCAGTATGAATATCTCACCGATACAAACTTAGCTGCATCAAAAGTGGTTTGATCTGAACCCAAATACGTCCAAATTAAGCATTTGCAATTTTATTAAAAATTTTCATAGAACATATTATAATATATATACAATATTATATATAAAAATTTATCGATTAAAAGAAAATCATCTTTTAGTTTCAAATGATTTCTTAAAAATTTAACACATATATTGTTAGCTAAAGTATTATCATGAGTGAAACTAAAATTTGTACCATCAACTCCACGTTTAATTAACAAAGTGTATATCACTTCAAATAATGCAATACCATTTTATAAGGGCGACATAAAACCAAAGTTTAAGATTTTTTGCCCCTTCTCTGTGATAAACATATTTCACAATCATTTTTAGCAATATTTTAAGATACAAGATGCAAATTTCAATACAAATGAAGTACTTTAAAACTAGATCATGCAACACATTGAAAAAGATAAATCTTGCACAATATTGCAAGTTATAAGGAAATCACAAAACACTTGGTGGTCAAGCTTAGTCTCATACATAGACATAAATAAACTACAATAACTTTATATATGTATTATGTTTCCAGATATAATGTGTCTCTCTTCTTGCAATTTTATAAGTAATAATTCAAATTATATGTGCCAAACTTAATTTCGCATATGTAAATTGAGCCACATTTCTTACTTATATATATATATATATTCATATCATTTCGAAGACGCAATAGCTTAAAATATTCTCATGTAGATGAAGTAAATCTTTTCTTCTTTATGATATTTCTATCACTTACCTCCTTATCCATTTCTGTAGATTCATTGTCCTAAGCATTCACATCAGTATCATTCATTCTCTTTGGCATTAACAGTATTACTAAAGTATTAGAATTATTTATCCAAATTAAGAAACTCACAATTATTAACTAGCAAATGTTACAAATGTTAAATGAATAAATAAAATTAATCAGTAGAGTCATACTAAATGATTAACCTAGTAGATTCACAATGAATAATAATACAAATATTAAAAAATTTTATCAGGTGCATTTCAATCTTTTTGTAGTTGAAATGCTATTAAATTGCAACAATTTAAGATATTGGTGAACTGATAAATGACATCTTTCGATAATGAAACAAGGCAATATTTTTGAAAAAAAAAATACCTGCAACTATGTATCACACTCATAACATACCTTGCAACTACTATCGGGCATCCAAAAATCCTTCGATACATATGCAGGCTCAGAGAGCTGAGGAAACAACGATTTCACTCTCTCTAACAAATTAGAGAACATGTTCTCTTTGGTTTCCATTGATCATCAAGCCCTTATCCTGCTTATTCTATTGAAGTCATTTCAAATGTATCTAATTATAAACACTTCTTTTTATCGGACCTCATCTCTATAAGGTGATGATGATCAATGAAACACAAATCCCTTATGCCGTGATGTTCAATAAATAGCGGTATTTCTGTTCAAAATCTATAAAAAATGCACCAAACGGTCTATACTAGGGTTCAATTGGAACTACAACTGTACTGAAAAAAAAAATCAAGATTCAAAAATAAAAATAACCATTATTGTTCCGAGATAAATTGCATTACCTTCAAAATGTGTATTAAACCTCGAAGATGAAAACCATCAGGGAACAGTGTTTCTAAATAAATATAGAAAACAACAATGCTTTAGATTTGTTTTTCTTAAGGAAAACAGAAAAATCATGTGAAAAAAAGGATGGGAAGGGAAGATATACGTGGGGATAGTAAGGAGCCCACGTATAATATATGATGACTAGTAGTTATCTTATTCATTGGTTGTGGCCCGAGTTTTATAGTAATCATAGATAAGGAGAAAGCGTGGGAATGTAGTCAATGGGACATTCCACTTGAAAACATGGACAAATGTGCGTAACTAATTTCGATGATCATTAATTTATTTGGGGTATCTATAACTTATTAAAAAATTGCAAGTTGTTGTTATCGATTTGTTTTGTACATTTATGCAATAATAATTTATTATAAAAGGATAATTATAATTATACCCCTGTATTATTGTGTTGTTATATATAAAGTATTATCATGAGTGAAATTAAAATTTGTACCATCAACTCCAACTTCAACTAACAAAGTTTATATCACTTCAAATAATGCAATATCGTTTTATAAAGGTGACATAAAACCAAAGCTAAAGATTTTTGGCCCCTTCTCTATGATAAACATATTTTTCATTCATTTTTAGCAATATTTTAAGATACAAGATGCAAATCTCAATACGAATGAAGTACTTTAAAACTAGGCCATGCAACACATAGAAAAAGAAAAATCATGCACAACAATGCAAGTTATAAGTAAATCATAGAACACTTGGCGGTCAAACTTAGTCTCATACATAGACATAAATGAACTAAAATAACTTTATTTATAAAGTATGTTTCCATATATCATATGTATCTCCCCTCTTGCAGTTTTATAAGTTATAATTCATATTATCAGTGTCAAACTTAATTTCACATATGTAAATTGAGCAACATTTCTTACTTTTATATATTTTTTTCATATCATTTCTAAGAGGCAATAGCTCAAAATATTCTCATGTAGATGAAGTAAATCTTTTCTTCTTTATGATATTTCTATCACTTACCTCCTCATCCATTTCTGTAGATTCATTGCTCTAAAAGTTCAAATCAATATCGTTCATTCTCATTGGTGTTAACAGTATTACTAAAATATTAGAATTATTTGTCCAAATTAAGAAACTCACAATTATTAACTAGTAAATGATACAAATAATAAATGAATAAATAAAATTAATCAGTAGAGTCACACAGAATGATTAACCTAGTAGATTCACAATGAATAATAATACAAATATTAAATGAATTTTTCAGGTGCATCTCAACCTTTTTGTAGTTGAAATGCTATTAAATTGCTACAATTTAAGATATTGGTGAACAAATAAATAACAACTTTTGATAATGAAACAAGATAATATTTTTGTAGAAAAACCAAATACTCTGTAACTGTGTATTACACACATAACATACCTTGCAAATATTATCAGGCATCCAAAAATCCTTCGATACATATGCAGGCTCAGAGAGCTGAGGGAACAACGATTTCACTAGCTCTAACAATTTAGAGAACATGTTCTCTTGGGTTTCTATTGATCTTCAAGCCCTTATCCTGCTTATTCTGTTGAAGTCATTTCAATACAACTAATTATAAAAACTTTCTTTTGTCGGACCTTATCTCTATAAGGTGATGATGATCAATGAAACACAAATCCCTTCTACCGTGATGCTCAATAAATAGTGGTATTTTTGTTCAAAATCTGTAAAAATGCACCAACTTGTCTATGCTACGGTTCAATTGAAACAAAAAAAAAAAAAAAAAAAAAAAAAAAAAATTCAAGATTCAGAAATAAAATAACCCTTATTGACCCGAGATAAATCACATTACCCATAATGTGAATAAACCTTAGGGATGAAAACCATTAGAGAATAGTGTTCCGAAATAAAATATAGAAAATGCCGATACTTTACTTTTTTTTTTCTTAAGGAAAAACAAAAAAAA
Source organism: Phalaenopsis equestris (assembly GCF_001263595.1). Taxonomy (NCBI): domain Eukaryota; kingdom Viridiplantae; phylum Streptophyta; class Magnoliopsida; order Asparagales; family Orchidaceae; genus Phalaenopsis; species Phalaenopsis equestris. The sequence continues at coordinate 987,123 of NW_018165012.1, read as the reverse complement.
CATGCGGAAAAAGGCGGGAAGGGAACATATACGTGGGGACAGTAAGGGGCCCATGTACATATATGATGACGTGTAATTATTGTTTTCGTTTGTTTTTCTCTCTTTTATTTTAGAAGAAGTCGCCAGCTTATCGATCATCGTATATTTCCCCTATTCGAATAAATCTCCCTCCCGAATCAAATTAGTGATTCGAAGATCAGTGATTCGAAGAGGAGAGGAACTGAATAAGAATTCGAATAAAAATGGACATACAACAAAGCGACAAACAAGAGAAAACACAAAACGTGGAGAGTCTACGTATGGTAAACCTCGCGAGGATAGGTTAAGAGTGTCCGCCCAAACAGAATCGGGCGAAAGCATCTTAAACTGATATCCGCGAAAGAATACCTACGTAGACTATAAAAAATCAGAGAGTCAGGTGTAGGTGTCTGTTATGGGGTCAAGAGCACTCTCAATGGGACGTATCCCACTTGGTTAATTACATCTTGAGGGGTACCCAAGAATACTCTCGATAAAAGGAGTTTCGTTTGGATTATCATGAATCTGGGGCAATAGGTACTCAAAGGAATGTTATTTCGTGTGGGAACGGTCCCGATGCTTCAAAGCTCGCGCTAAACCATCAGGCAGAGAGTGAGTCTCTCATATCCCAAATGGGTAGCGGCTCATCGGCACACGAGACCCACGAAATAACCTAAATCAGCTTGATGGGGATATCTCAACACGTCAAAGCATGTCTGGGCCATAAGGGCAGAGAACAAATCGTTGTATCCCAAATGGACAGCAGCTCATTGACATCGGGTCATCAAGGTGATTTCAATGAAGACAATGAGCGACATGACTCAAAAGGGCTCAACAAAAAGGAAGGTAGAGTGATCCTAAAAGGTAGAGATAACTGGATCGAGGTACCACGGACCCGTCATCCACAACTATTAGGACCCTAAGTCTACCTGATCGTGAGGTAATCGACCCAACACATCCTAAGATCCCCGGTCAGCAATCTGTGAATTGCGTCGTCCACGGGAACCTTGGTAGCCCTAAGGTCAAAGGAAAGAAACTCTATTCTATGACTAAAAACTGGAGCTCCAAGAGGTAAGACTTATACATGTCAAAGTGACAAGTATGCCTCAGGAAAAAAAAAAAAAGAAAGTAGAGGTTCAGTTACAAAGCTGGAAACACTCCAAACAAAAGGACTTACACCCCGTCTGAGTCGGGGAGCCTTCTAACATCCTAAGCGCACTAGACAACCACCTATAAAGAGGTATGCTGGGTCAGTCAAGTTGGAGAAGCACGGGGACTCCTCCTCGGGACATGCAAATATGATGCAATTATCTAGAGCGGTCCTTAAGTATTGCGGAGACCTTATTAACATATGCAGGAAAGTAAATGTTGCAATTTTTAAATCTTGAATATTTTAATCCTAAATTTTAATTATCTTGAATATTTTATTTAGGATTTTGTAGAAAATCACAATTTTTAGGGTCTTTAATGAGCCTAGATTATATCGTGAAATCTCAGATAAACCACAGACAGAAACAAAGAAAACACATACAAGTGCAGACATGCAATATGATACAAAAAACAAAGCAAGTCAAATCAAAATAATAAACAGACCGGTGTCGTTGGGTCGGCAACATATCCCAGAAAAGAAAGGGGCGGTCGGACTCCGCATATACACGCTCAGTCTTAATTCTATACATCAATATACGGGGCACGAGCATCTGCTCATGGTCCCCTCCACCTGGTTCCCGCGCCAAACGCCTCGGAACCCGTGCCCATATCTTATTTCTGCTATAAAACTCTCCTTGACTCTAGAAAGTACATAGGAAATAAAAGACTCAATCCTGCATGAAAACAAGTGTTAGTGGGAAAGCTCACATGCAAATAACGTATCATGAACCATGTCTTAAAAGTGGGAGAGGTAATAACACATGCAAGCAAAAGGGTCATAAAGCATTACTTGCTCCCCCCATAGCGGTACATGTGTGTGTGTCTATAAATAGGCATGACTCCCTGCAGAAAAAACACCCTAACACACTACGATACATATGCAACAACAGTCACACCACAAACATAATGCAAAAAATGCAGACAAACCACAAATATCTGACTAGGGCAACCAATCCAACTAGGGCAGTCAATCCAATAGAGAACAGTAGTCAGACATCAAAAAGACTACCTAGCACTCTAAATCCTAGCCTAACACATCATCTAACAAAAAGTGCGTCAACCTAGTATCTAAGTGCGGGATGGGTCTGGGTATAGTATGACTTTAACAGGGTCGTCATACCGACCTCATCCTAAAGATCTGAAGGATCTAAAGGGTGTCACGAAGAGTAATGACACGAGTTAGATCTTTAGCACAGTAATACTCGTGTCAATTCCGATGACTTAACTCGCATTGCTCACTGGGATCAAACCAACAAGCAATGCTCGTTAAGGCATCGCGACCGACACGGGGTCACTTTCCTAACTAGTCTGACTCGTTATCCATGCAAACATGCAAATGCAAATGCAAACAGTCATGTGACAGAAGTGATGAGTGTACCGTGAGGTTGTGACTCAGGAAAAGAGGGGCATGTCGTGGAGGCAACAGTCCGAACAAATGGGTGTGTCGTAGCGACAGTGACCCGAAAGGTTGGCGGCAGTGACCAAAAGTGACGGGCGTGTCGTGGCAACAGGGGCCCAAAAGATGGGCGTGCCGTGGAGGCAGTGACTCGAAGAAAGGTGTACCGAGGCGGTAGTGACCCGGAGAAAATGGTGATTCTGGCTAGAGAGAATCACCCAAGTGCAAATTGAAATGCAAATACAAACACGTATGGTGCGACATGCAAGCAGGCAAGCATGTGATATAATGCAAAAGCAGACAAAAATGCAGGTGATCGATCGACCGGGTCGTGGTGGCTGGTCGAACCAAAATGAGTCGGGGCGGCCAGTCGGAGCGAAGTGAAAATGCTCATTGGGTCGGGGCGGCCGGTCGGAGCGAAGTAAGATGGCTCACCAGGCCAAGACAGCCGATCAGAGCGAAGTGAGAGGCTCACCGGTCCGGGGCGGCCGGTTGAAACTAAGTGAAATGCTCACCAGGCCGGGGCAGCCGGTCGAAGCAAAGTGAAATGCAACATGCACAAAACAAAAATGCAATATGCAGTCAACCAACATGCAGGTAGCAAATCGGACTCGTGCTAACGACCTCACCCGGGAGACATAAGGTTTAGACCCTTAGATGAGCGGCATCGCCGCCTCTTGCTTTGGTGAGGAAATATTAGAAGTTTCTCCTCAGATCTCCGAGAGGGAAACTCTTCACGGCGTCGCGAAATAAAATAGCTACAAAGTTTTTCCTATTTTTGCAAACTCCTTCAAACTTTGTAAAGCGAGTCAGCTATAATGCTTCTCTCGCTTTGTCAAGTCCGACTTCTCAACTTCTCCAAGTAAAGCTGGGGAATCTAAAGCAAGGGGAGTGAGGGACTCCGACCCATCAAGACTTGTGCTAAGGCTCATAACAAAGGGAGACACTCGACTCTACGGAGGGGTATTTGGTCACGCGCATGAAGTCCTAACCTAAAGGTTGGCTCTAGGAAATCCAACGATCCATCATGCAGGCACGTCGTCACGCTGACCCACGCCGGCACACGTACCCCGTGTGGGCGATCGAACCCACACGCCTAGACTCCACTATTCTTAAGACTGACTAGGAGGTAGAAAATCTCACCACCGTGCCAGTTGTAGACGCGTTTTCTTTGCTTGTTTCAAGCTCGCCGACATCCAATCCATGCTTCAGTGTGTCTCGTAGGGCGTGCACAAGACAATAAAAAAAAAATGGGAGGGATGCAAAGTATTTAAAATAAATAATTTTTGGCATAAAACTACTCGACCAAAAATGAACCTTCGAGAAGGATTGTTCGAATCCGACGAAGTGTCCATCGCCGACAAGGTGGGGTGGCGATGTGTAGATGCTAGCTCATCGGCGGTGCGCACCAGGAGCGAAGGAAACATGGAGGGGAGCTCAAAATCTGAAGATCTTCTCGCTGATTTACTCCGACGAAGTACGACACCGGCGAGGCAAAAGGCCGGTGAAGAAGAGGTCCACCAAGTTGGGCCGACTAAAGGAAGAAGCTCTACTGGCCAAGGAAAAGAAGATGTCCAAGGTGGCGGCTCGGCCAACAAGTGGAAGATCGGAGGCTGAAGATCTCGAGGAGGAGGTGTTTGCCGGTGGGGAATACCGGTAGTGCGTCGGCGGCGAGGTTAGAGGCCAAAGCTCGGCCGGCCGAGAGGAAAGGAGGAGGCGAGAAGGCCGGATTTTTTCTCGGAGAGGAACTGAGGTCGGTCGGATCTGGTCACCGGCGTTGGAAGAGGCCGGTGGACGGCCTGAGAATAGGAGATCCGGCGGCTAGAGGAGCGCGAAGGAGGAGATCCGGCGGCTGGAGGAGCGCGAAGGAGGTGGCCGGCGTCGGTGGGCTTCGCCGGCGAGGTAGAAGATCCGGCCGACTAGGGCTCTCGCGATGAGGGCGGCGGCTGCGTGCGATTCGGGAGAGAGGGAGAGATGCGTGAGTTATATGTTATAAGGATAATATATATATATTATATTATATTAATAATATTATCATAATTATCATTCACCTATTCTTCACCCGTATACGTCATCGCGGAGAAACGGATGTCTTTTCTGGCTAAAATCGACGTTTCAAACGTGTTGGCGCAGTCCATTTCTTCATCCGGGGTCATCCGGACCACGTTTTTTACTATCGTGCCCAAAACGATAATTTACACATTTTTACCCTGCCCACGAAGCCGTAGTGAAGCGGACATCCTCCGTAAGTGAAATCGACGCTTCAGACACATTAGTGGGGTCCGTTTCATCATCTGTGGTCATATAGACCACTTCGTCAAGCGATCAGGCCAATTCGAGTCAAAATCACATGCGGCGCACCGCATAATATTTTTTCGCCTTGATCGGAATCGTCCAATGTGTCAAATGTCGATCGGCCTTCACCTAAGCAAAAGCCATAGCCCAGCAGAATGACCCCGACTACGTGCCCCTCAACACGTGCCAAAAAGGTTTCGGGTGGGTGTCTAAACTACCAGATGGCTACGGACAAACCGTAAACTATCCTGAGTCATGCAGGTGGACACCCTACACTCGTGACATCAAAAATTGATGCCAACAATTATCTCATATGTTGGTTGTGACCCGAGTTTTATAGTAGTCGTTGATAAGGAGAAAGCGCAGAACGTAGTCAATGGGACATTCCGCTTGAAAACATGGGTCAATACGCGTAACTGATTTCGATGACCATTAATTTATTTGTGACAACTATAACATATTAAAAAGCGGCAAGTTCTTGTGTATCTATTTGTTTTGTGTATTTATGCAGTAATTATTTATGATAAAAGAATAATTATAATTATACCCATGTGTTATTGTGTTGTTATATATAAAGTATTATCATGAGTGAAACTAAAATTTGCACCATCAACTCAACGTTCAATTAACAAAGTTTATATCACTTCAAATAAGGCAATACCTTTTTATAAAGGTGACATAAAATCAAAGTTTAAGATTTTTTGCCCCTTCTCTATGATAAACATATTTTGGAATCATTTTTAGCAATATTTTAAGATACAAGATGCACATCTCAATACAAATGAAGTACTTTAAAACTAGGGCATGCAACACATTGAAAAAGATAAATCATGCACAATAATGCAAGTTATAAGTAAATCACAGTTATAAGTAAATCACAGGAACACTTGGTGGTCAAGCTTAGTCTCATACATAGACATATATGAACTAAAATGAGTTTATATATAAAGTATGTTTCCATATATCATGTGTATCTCCCTTTTTGCATTTTTTATAAGTTATAATTCAAATTATCAATGCCAAACTCAATTTCGCATCTGTAAATTGAGCCACATTTCTTACTTTTATATTTTTTTCTTTTTCATATCATTTCTAGGAGACAATAACTCAAACTATTCTCATGTAGATGAACTACTAAATATTTTCTTCATTATGATATTTCTCTTACTTACCTCCTCATCCATTTATGTAGATTCATTGCCTTAAAAATTTACATCAATATCATTTATTCTCTTTGGTATTAACAGCATCACTAAAGTATTAGAATTATTTATCCAAATTAAGAAACTCACAATTAATAACTAGCAAATGATACAAATATTAAATGAATAAATAAAATTAATCAATAGAGTCACAATGAATGATTAACCTAGTAGATTCACAGTGAATAATAATAAAAATATTAAATAAATTTATCAGGTGCAATGATTCCAGAAAATATACTTGTGTAAAATTTATAAAACTAACTCCGCTTTACAACGGTGCAAAAAATTTGATGTGGTATTTTATGAATAATAACGTCAAGCACTTAATGTTGGGATTTCACGCAAGTATACGTATCGTTATCAAGTAATGCAAAACTTTCTATTTAAGTCCCAAATATCGATCCCACGATGAAGGTTTAAATTTGAAATGATAAATTAACTAGGAAATTCATGATAAATTAACTAGGATGATAAATTAACTAGAAAATTCACAAAAATACAACAAAATTACTGTCACTAATTTCGAATGTTTTAGATAATATAAGAACTAAATTAATAACTACTAGCAAAATTTAAATACAAAATTTAAAACAGTAACTACTAAACTATGTTTATGTGATGAAGTTTTTTAATATGAAAAAACATCTTTCTCACTACAATTAGTTTTTGGTGAAATAAAATGAGATAAATGATTTAAATATGTATTGTGCCAAATAAGAGCAATTTTAGTTATCTATCCTGATTCAGTGTTATAGAAAATCGTTGGCTAATCTCAGGTTTAGTCCCTAAATCTGTGGCTAGGCTAGGAGGATATTGACTCCCACTCCAAAGCTCCCACTTTCCTTCCCCTGAAGGCTAACTCTTGTTTTAGTTCTTAAACACTAAGATCAAATTGAGGATTTTAGTCTATCACCCTAAAAATCTCCAATTTCACACCTAATAATGTATATTTTTCTATTTATTTGCACTTAATTCCACGAACGAAATACTCCTTCATGGACTTAAATGTGATTCTCAGAATGTGATTCTTACTTTGTTGTAGAAATCATACTCCATTTTCCGGATAGTATGTTTCACAACAGATTTTAACAATTCAATTGGCCACATCGAAAAGTAAACCAGATTGAAAGTAAATTAAGTTCGGAGTTGAAAACTATCACAATTTATTTTATATTTTAATATTGGCACATCCAAATTATCTCTTTATTTCACAATATCTCAGAGTAGAGAGAAAAATAAATGAAACTACTTAGACTTCATGAGAAAGATACAACAAAACACAAATTTCATATATAAAAAAAACTTCATACAACAACAATAAACAAATAACACTTATATGAAACTTTTTATCAAAGAAAATCCCTTGTAGCCTTTCTTAGGAAATATAAGAAGAAGAAATCTCTCACTTCTCACCCTCTCTAACACTCTTAAAGAAGAATTCACACTTAAACTCACCACACAAACTCAAAACTATAAAAAAAATAAATGACTAATGGTGTGGAATAGCATGAAGGGGGGTAAAGGGGGGCGAAGAGAGGCAAAGCAGAGGTCTTTTTTGATCAATTTCGGCTTTAAATAGAGCCTAAGGTCGGTTTTCCAATATGTGCATCCAAAAACTCTTCAAAAAACGTTTAAATTCGTCGAATCTTCTAGAAATAGGGCATGCACCGACATTGGCATCGTCGACGCCCATTCTGGCTCTGTCGGTGCCAGTGGTCATTTAATTAGACCGCGCTCACTGTCAAACGGTGTCGAACAGTTCTTCAAAAACTCTATTTTTACTCCAAATTTCATTCTTTTTACTTCTTTTTTGCTCCAAGTTTTAAAAATCAACAACCTGCAATAAAACATTAAAAATACATTCCTTTTAAAGTGCAATATTATGTTCCAAAAATATATGCATGTTTTATTGATTCCTTTTAAAGTGTAATTTTTATTTATGAATCTTGATTTTATTATTATCTGTTTGTGCAGTTGCAATTCTAATTGAACCCTAATATAGACAGGTTGATGCTTTTTTACAGATTTTGAATAAAAAGTACCGCTATTCATTGACCATCACAGCAGAAGGGATTTGTGTTTCATTGATCATCATCACCTTACAAAGATAAGGTCCGACAAAAGAAAGTGGTTATAATTAGTTGCATTTGAAATGACTTCAACAGAATAAGCAAGATAAGGGCTTCATGGTCAATTGCAACCCAAGAGAACATGTTCTTTGAATTGTTAGAGCTAGTGAAATCATTGTTCCCTCAACTCCCTGAGCCTGCATATGTATCGCAGGATTTTTGGATGTCCGATAGTAGTTGTAGGGTATGTTATGAGTGTGATACATAGTTGCAGGGTATTTGATTTTTTTTTCAAAAATATCGCCTTGTTTCATTATCCAAAGATGTCATTTCTTTGTTCACCAATATCTTAAATTGTAGCAATTTAATAACATTTCAACTACAAAAATGTTGAGATGCACGATACACCAAAAATATATGCATTTTAGACAGTATGGGACTCAAATATATGTATGATGATGTGTAGTTATCTCATCCATTGGTTGTGGCCCGGGTTTTATAGTAGTCATTGATAAGAAGAAAGCGCAAAAACATGGTCAATGGGACATTCCGCTTGAAAACACGAGCAAATGCACGTAATTGATTTTGATGACCATTAATTTATTTGGGGCAACTACAATTTATTAAAAAGCTGCAAGTTGTTGTGCATCTATTTGTTTTGTATATTTATGCAATAATTATTTATGATAAAAAGATAATTCTAATTATGCCCATGTACTATTGTGTTGTTATAGATAAAGTATTATCATGAGTGAAACTAAAATTCGTACCATCAACTCCACGTTCAATTAACAAAATTTATATCACTTCAAATAATGCAATACCATTTTATAAGGGTGAAATAAAACCAAAGTTCAAGATTTTTTGCCCCTTCTCTATGATAAACATATTTTGCAATCATTTTAAGCAATATTTTAAGATACGAGATGGAAATCTCAATACAATGAAAGTACTTTAACTAGGTCATGCAACACATTGAAAAAGATGAATCAAGCACAATAATGCAAGTTATAAGTAAATCACAGAACACTTGGTGGTCAAACTTAGCCTCATACATAGACATAAATGAACTAAAATAACTTTATAAATATAGTATGTTTCCATATATCATATGTATCTCTCTTCTTGTAGTTTTATAGGTGAAAATTCAAATTATTAGTGTCAAACTTAATGTCACATATGTAAAATAAGCCACATTTCTTACCTTTGCATCTTTTTTTATATCATTTCTAAGAGGCAATAGCTCAAAATATTCTCATGTAGATAAAGTCAATCTTTTCCTCTATATGATATTTCTATCACTTACCTCCTCATCTATTTATGCAGATCCATTGCCCTAATTATAATTCATTCTCTTTGGTATTAACAATATTACTAAAGTATTAGATTTCTTTACTAAATAAAAAAACTCACAATTAATAACTAGCAAATAATACAAATATTAAATGAATAAATAAAATTAATCAATCGAGTCTCAATGAATGATTATTCTAGTAGATTCACAATGAATAATAATACACATTTTAAATGAATCTATCAGGTGCATCTCAACCTTTTGTAGTTGAAATGCTATTAAATTGCTACAATTTAAGATATTGGCGAACAAATAAATGACATCTTTTGATAATAAAATATGACAATATTTTTGAAAAAAACCAAACACCCAACGATAAATCTTCAAAGCACCAACTTCAAATATAATAACTAAGCATAAAATACACATTATTCTTCACCTGCAAGATGGTGTAGACATTAAGTATGAGAAATATTCTCAAGCTATAAACTAAATTTTTTTTGAGTGTTTAATACAAAATTACCTACACGAAAAATATATTAAGGCAAATTATTCATAGAAGGCATAACTTGTTTTTTATTATAATTGATAGTACTATTTATTTTACATGTGCTTTTTATAGTTAGAGTTGAGTGACTCAAATTACAAGAATTTTCCATCAAATCATGAAAGAAAAAATTTGATAAACATATGAAACTTCTTGACACATTTTTTTTTTAATATCACATATATATTTTCTAAACAAAATATTCCATGTCAAACCTTTATTTTACTATACATACACCTCAAGAAACATTAAAGCATAAAAAATTAAGTGCTTATGAGTGTATAAAAATATAAAAATAAATGTACAAAGTTTGAGGAATATTTATATGAAATTTTTATTATACTGACAATTGATGTTATCATTGATCCAAGATATAAGTTTAACTATATTGGATGGTGCTACAAAAAACTTCATGACAGTGATTACTAGAGAGGAGTTGCATCTGTAGGGGAAAAGAAAATTATACTCATTATTTAAAAATTATTAAAATGCAAACATGTAAGTTTTCTAGTCAAGAATATCAAAAATACCTAGTAAAAGCTCAAGTGCATTAAGTTTAAATTTATCATAACAAACTTCATAATATTATTTTATCTAGATTATTTTTTAATCTTTAGTTATCATTAGATATCAAGGACTTCTTAAAAAAATAAAATAATTAAAAAATTTCTAATAAAATCATCATTAATTCCAGAATTGGGTAGTTCCTTAATTAGAGTTATCTTATTTAAAAATTTGAGACCATAAAATGTGCATGCATAACATTACCTTTAATAGTATTTATACATATTTAGGGTTTAGGGTTTAACATTACCCTAACTAAACCCTAAATATATATATATATATATATATATATATATATAATATATATATATATATATTAACAATTCTTCTGAAACCGCCATTTCTCTTCTTCGTTTCCTCTCCCACTTAAAAAAAAAGCTGAAATTCCAATTTCTTTATACGAAGTCCTTTGACCGAGGATGTGGAGAAGATCCGCTTCTTTCGTCCTCGACAAGAGGCAACAAGTTGAAGCATATCCGCTTCACCAGCAAGTTCTACCCTCCAGCGACGACATGGAGCCAAACACCCTCCAAACCCCCAACCCTAACCCTAACCCTAACCCTGATCACGGAATCTCTGCATACTACCAGACGAGGGCAGAACACCACGCCGTCGTCACCAGTGACTGGCTCGCACAAGCCCAGGCCGCCGTCACACGAAACGTGGCGCAGCCTGAGGTTTCGCTTAAGCCAGCGGCTGCAGGAGGGAGCAGGCCTGCTGGCAGTGGGAAAACTTTCAGCGTCATCGATGAGTTCAATTACTGGAGGAAGAAGCCTGACTTGGCCGAGGCCGTAGCGGCAATCATGGCCCTTGCGGCTTTCATCCGTTCCAGCGAGGCTACAACCATGATGGAGCTCGAGATCGAGCTCAAGAAAGCATCTGATATGCTCAAGGTGAAGCTTATAACAGAATTTATTCCGCGTTAGGTTCCGATATTTTTGATCTTTAAAGCTTGCTTCTCTATATATATTTTTTATAATTTTTCATAAATTCATATAAAAAATGCTGATTTTTTTGCTTCATAAGTTGTAGTGTTTTACTAGAGTTGAATTACTTTGACCATTAAAAACTTCATTTGAAGCATCATCTGGATTAATTAGACAGAATGAGGCCTGACATTTTGATATAGCGCACTCCTTTTTTAATATCAAAGCTTTTGTGGACCATTTGCAGTGTTTCATTTCTTGTAGAAGTTATGTGTATGAATAGGAATCGCTAGTGATATCGGAAAAGTTTTTAATTCAAGCTATGTAGATTGTTTCAGTATGATCTGAGGCAAGCAACATTGCTCTGACAGTATTTCAATTTTTGTTTGAGTTCCACATCATGTTATTTATCTATATGCTTTGAGTGTTGTATGATGGTAACTACCACTACTTCACATTTTATATTTTTTTTTAAAAGATGGGCATGCAACTTTTGTGCTTGGCTATTGTAAAATTGTGAAGAATTTTCTATAGCTAGTTGTTCTAATAACGTTTGCAATGCAGATAGGTTGGCAGAATAAAAATTTTTCAAAGGTGGCCGGATGCACTCTAGCTTCTTTATTTTTTGAATTTTTCATAGTTTTTGGGTATGTATGTTAATGATCCGATTCAAGTTAATCAGATAATTGCTTGAGTTTGAATTGTTTATTTTGAGTAATCTTGGCTCAAACCTGTCTAATTTTGAGCTCACTCAAACTTGAATCAAACTAGCTTGAAATCACATATTTTTTCTTATTTTAATTTTTTGTATCTTTATATATTCATAAAAAATATTTATGATTATTTTATACATAGATACACCTATATGTATATTTATTGTATACAATAATACATATTATTTATATTTTGAATCAATCTCTAGTTGAATCGATCTGATTTAGGCTTGACTTAAAATAGGCTTGAAAAATGGACCAAGCCAAAAAGTTGACTCATGAATTAGCTTAGATGGCTTGATTCAATCTCTATCAGAGCCAAAATCAATTCAATCTTTATATGATCTTTGATATTTGAGCTAAAATTTCGCTATTGCTTTTTAGCTCATATCTTTTACTTTATTCCATTAATACTGCAAGCTATCATGTGCTGCTACCTACTTACTTTGCTCAATTAGTGACATTCTTCTAGATCTTTGGATACAGATTTTGATTTGAGGATACTTCAGTTTTCATTGTTATGTTTTTTAGTGGTTTCTTTGTTCTTTGCCCGACCTTTATTAGCTTTCTAGATCACGTGGATATGCCTTCTTTCTACTTTCGACACATCTCATTTATTTTCTTTGGCTAATGTATCAACTTTAATTTTAATCGTAGTTTTGTATGCATATTTTTGTTGATTTAGTTCAATGATTTGAAGTGAACAAAGACATGAGAGGGATTTTATTGTTCGCTATGTGACAAGATTTAGGACTCAACCATTCAAGTGGAATCACTTACTCTCAAACAAACAACAACAATAATAACCAAGCCTTAATCCCACTATGTGGGGTCGGCTACATGAATCCTTTTTCTCCATTGATTCCTATTTAGTGTCATATTTTCATGTATTTGTAATAAATTAAGATCATTTTTGATTCAATAAGGCCAAGTCTTCCTAGGTCTACCTCTTCCTTAGGTCTACCTCTTCAAGTCTTCCTAGGTCTACCTCTTCCTTTCTTAACAAAAGTCGAATTTAAAACATCTACTCTTCTAATCGGATCATCAGATGGTCGATGTTTAATGTGACCAAATCACTTACTCTCAAACGTTCAATTAAAATTTGTTGGCAAGAAAAAGCTCATAGTTTGCCAAATACACGTGCTTATTTTAGCCAATTACATATTTGAAATGAATGGGAACCGGTCCAATTTAAGACGTGAATTATTACATTTACTTATCAAGTCCTTCGCTAAACATTACTAGTGGCCATTGGTGTTAGTAGCCATCAAACAACACTATGATACATCATCCTCATTTCTATAAAGAGGGCCAGTACTCAAGTTTGGTAAGGGAGCACTACCAATATATTAAATGTTTGAAAAATAACCATCCTATTTGGCAACTCAATTTCATATTTATTTAGCCTTATGTATTTAGCTCAAGTTTCTTTGTAATTTAGCATGGATTTTGAATTTGTAGTAGGAGTTTTTGGGAAACCACTCTTTGCATAGATACACTATCACCACATCAACTTCTTTGTTCTTAAAAGTTTTGGAGGCGCGCATCAATATCTTTCTTGACTTTGAGTTTATAGCAGGGAAACCTCTTTTTTGTATATATTTGCCATTACTAAATCTCCTCATTTTTGCTTCAAGTGTCAGTAGTGTGCATCAACATCCTTTTTGCACTTCTCGTACGCTAACTTTGTCAATCTAACCTTCCAAAATTCTATTTCATGAAAGCCATTTGATCGAAAATAAATCGCTAAATAACATGTAAACCATAGGCCTTAGTTGAACCATCCATCTCTTTCTTGTCTCCTATGCAACTCAAGGCCTTAAATACACAATGTGAATTTTCCCTCTTGTTGCAATTTCTCCATGATGCCAAATTCCAATTAATTTTTTTCTCTCAGAAGATATCACCCATCAATGCCAGAATTTAGAAGCATTCAAACTAAAAACAAGTATTATATAAGATCATGATGTCATAATTTGAAAGTGGTCATCTTGCTTTTAAATTTCAACTTGGAGATTATTAATAATGATGCTTTACTCTTATTGTCATCACAACAAACAGTTTATTCCTCAACCATTTTCTCAACAGTGGAAGAGAATACAATGTATTTACCATTTTATAATAATAGACCAATTAAAGCTTCCTAGGTGAGGGATGACCTCTTTACTTCTTTATTTCCTGATATTAGGCTCTTTAACTGTGATGATGGATTATTCTAGGATTCACTTAACTACCGTTTCGTTATTCGGAGATTAGTATATTTTTGCACCAATATTGATTCCATATTATCTACGGTTAGATTTGATTTTATGTAGGAAAACATTGCTTATCTGTAATATACCATGGGATTGCAACATTGTCTGTTAAAGGAAATTAGTCATTAAAATTCATGTCAGACCAGTTTTTTGTACTTCTTTTTTCATTTTTAGTTAAACAAAGTTTTTTCTGTGATTGTCTGTTTACCTGCTCAAACTATCTTATGAACAAAGTAGTTGTCGAGTCGTTGAATTTTACTTAAATTATATAGTAGATTTTCCAATATTCTAAACTGTTTTAAATTTATTACTTCTTTATTTCTCCAAAAAATGCAATATATGTGCATATAGGCCAAGTTTTAGAAATAGACATCCGGAAACTCCATTTTGTTTGTTCTATTTGAAAGAAAAAAAAAAGTTTAAATATTACAATTTAAATATTTCTGATATGCTATATTGGTATATCCAGCAAAATATTTAATTCCTTTTAAAAGAGAGAAAAAACTGGATGTTCATTTTTTGCTTTCAATATGATATTAGAGGAGTTAATATGTGATATCTGAATTGACATGGGAGTCTTTAGATGAGCTCATGGCACATGCTATTAAGTTTTTAACCTGCCACGACTCTTCGATGTTTAGCTATATAGTTTTTAATTTGAATACCTCGCTTTAAACTACAATATTTAGCTAAGTAGTTTTTATTTTGAATAAAAATTTTCTTAAAAGAACTAGATGAAAAACAATATGTTGAACATCCATCAAATCAAGAAGGGTCGGCAGAAGAGCTACCTAAGAAAAATTTTAGGCTATGGATTCATTGCTTTTAAGAAAATACATCTCCCATGGATTCAAATATAAAAAAGAAAAGAAAAAGCTTACAGATTATTCCATTGCCATCAATCAACAATTCTTAAATGATCAAATGACAAATAATTAAAAACAATTTTTTTGTGCTTGTTGTTATAATTAATTATTTCTTTTTTCTTTCTGTGTAACTTTAAATGTTAATATTCATTAAAAGACTGAAAAATTTAAGTTTTTGTAACTTCATTTCTTTTCCTAGACATTATCAAAACGAGTTTAGAGTTTTCTGTTTATAAATTTTGTTTTGCCTACACTTTCGCCCCTCTCTTTTTCATCAGAGTTCTTTCTTTCTTTTATCATGTCTGGTTTATTTGACTTCTCTTCGAAGGACTCCAACTGTTATTAATGGTTAAATCCAAACTAAATGAGAACTCTAGGGATTTCAAGCCTCATATCGATTAATGTGAGGAACTATCTGAAGTAGCACTGAGTTGTGAAGACTTCTACGGAAAAAAAAAAAGGGAACGATTTAACTTCTTGTATATTTATCTTAAAAGTCGAAAGACCCAAAATTCATATTTTGAGAAGAAACAGATTCCTTGATTACGATAGAGTTGTGTAATTCTATAATACCAAAAACCACTGTGCTATACATATTTCTATCTACACAAAAAGAAGTTTGGGATGCTTATAAACAAATTTATTAAAAATTAAAGAATACTGCACCCATATAATAAATCAAAATGAAACCTACTAACAAAGTAGACATCTTTTCTGTCATTGAATTTTAATGCCATGATAGCTTATTAGCTTGATTTGGATTATTATCAAGATTTCAAGATTATATGTTATGAGGATATAATAATTCTCAAGCAATTTTTAGAAAGAGAAAGTATTTAAGCTTTTGTTGGATTCAATAATGACTTTGATCAAACTCGAGTCCGAATCTTAAGTGGTAAAAACCTTATTTCTCTAAATGTGATTGTCTCTCTTATACGGTTTGGAAAAAGGTTGGTGATCCCTGAGATAAGGGATTTGTTGCAATAGATTTCCCTCCCAAATAAGAACAAAAATCTTCATCTCAAAGGTTTTTGATGCAACTTTTACAAAATGCAAGAGTGCATCAAAGAGAAATGCTAGAAATTTTATGGAAAATCAGAAAGCTATGATGGAAACAAAGAAGAGAACAAATAGGAGATAGAACTACCTTGTGAAAGCAAATTGACTCCACTCAGAAAAATTAACAAGCTAAGAAATTTTCTTAGTTCTAATATCTGACATCTAGGTCATATTCTCTTGTACAAAATGATATGAATTTCTACTCTTACGTTTTTGATGCCATAAATACTCAGCTTCAAAACCTGAATTTTAGAAAGCGATGCCACTAATCACATGACAAACCTTTTTAATATCTTTCAAGCCTATAGACCTTTTTCTAATAGTAAAAAAATAAAAGTGACTGATGATTCTCTGGAACTATTGCAAGATAGGGTTCAACTCCCAATGTAAATATAAAGTCATTTTTTTACAGATCATTGTATATTTCAGGATCTGTCATTATAAGTAAGAAGATTTGGCAAGCTTAAGAGAATGATGAGTTACATCTTAAAGACTGGGATTAGTTGTCATGCTCTTTCATTTCCACCGACAATACAAAAATCATTATAAGCTATAACATCTCTCTTTTAAAACTCTTCATATATATGTTTCTTTTTATGAATGTAAACATCAGTGATTTCTATTGTGAGTTTTATAAACTTGCAAAATATCATTTATTTCTTTTTTATTTCTTAAACAATTTCATATTCTCTACTTTATTTATTTTAATTCACTCTAATATTAGAGACCCAAAAAAATTCTCATTGTTTCTGTTGCTGTGGGTTTTTCGCTTTCATTGATAACTGCACTTAAATAACTTGAGTATATTCTTTATTAAATAAAAAAATAATATAAGAATTATTCCCCTCACATTCATATTCATGGTAAAAAATTAATCACTACAAATGTTAAAATATTTCACACTGATAGTATTTGTGATTGTTTTAATTATACATTATTATCTTTCTTTCATAAAATGTTATTATACATTAATACTTATGCTTTGGCACTGCATAATAAAATTGTGTGAAGACGAAAAAATCACTGCCATCTGGAAATCATCTCGATGATTGTTCATATTAGGAAGAAAATGCTCTAATTCTTGCTTGATCAATAGAATACTTGTAAGGGTGATCGATTCTAAGCCTCTTAAATTGCCCAAAATAATTTTTTCCTACGTATCACTTCTCAAAGATTCTCTTAAAAGTCTTTGGGTACCTATGTTCATATCCACAAATGATAAAAGGAAAATTGGATGTAAAAGCTCTCAAGTGTGTATTTACTGGGTATTCTCTCACTCAGAGTGTATATGCTATCATCCTACCATAAAAAGATTTTTTATTTCAATGGATGTCATTTTTGAGAAAAAATAAATTTTTTTGTCATTCAAACTTATTTTTAGGAGGAGGACGTCTAAATGGAAGATAAGTTAGACAAGCCTTCTTTCATCTTGACTTCCCTTTTACTCAAATCCCAATAAATCTTAGCTTTTTTATCTTTTCAGGTCTATACAAAAGAAGTAAACTCAGTCATAATCTTTAGCAAGCTTAATAACAATGATCACCCCATCATCACGTCTTTATATCCCATCTCTCAATATACATCA
Organism: Phalaenopsis equestris; assembly: GCF_001263595.1. NCBI lineage: Eukaryota > Viridiplantae > Streptophyta > Magnoliopsida > Asparagales > Orchidaceae > Phalaenopsis > Phalaenopsis equestris. The sequence continues at coordinate 969,182 of NW_018165012.1, read as the reverse complement.
TTTTAAAATTTCCCTTGCATGCAATGCTCTTCTTGCAAATATCAACTTCAACCCCTTTACAATTTTACAAATTCTATTTGAGGCATTGGAAATTGTCAATTGAAAGGAGATCATAAGAGACGCCCTAATGAAAATGAGAAAAACTATTAATAAAAGGTTTTTTTCTTTTGATAAAGTATAAAGCAAATGAGAGACCGGAAAAGTACAAGATAAAATTAGTTGTAAAGGATATATTTGATCTTATGGAATAGACTATTAATAAACTTTTGCTCTCGTTGCAAAAATATATACAATCAACATCATGATTTCGTCGGCTTCTAATCTTGACAACAATAGGCTGTGAATAATGCTTTCTTATATGGGGATGATTAAAAAAAATGTCTATATAGATAATTATCAGGATTTGATAGTGCATTTACAAAGAATAATGTGTGCAAATTAAAAAAAAAAAAGGCTCTCTAGAGACAAATAATTCTGAAAAGATTGGTTTGAAAGATTCAAAGAAGTTATGAGAGGAGTTGGATATAGATGAAAAAAAGGAAACCATGCACTCTTAAAACACTTCTTCAATGGAAAATCTCTATCCTCATCGTATATGTTGATCTTTTTAGAAAGAAACTTATTGAAGAATTTAAATTAAATGAGCTAGATAAACTCAAATGTTTTTTAGGCATAGAAGTTGCTCAATTTGAGTATATAATTATTTCTCTTATAGCAAAATCATATCATTGATCTATTAAAAAAATAAAAGTGGCAGATTTCATGTAAAACCCAATTGAATTGGGTCTAAAGTTGAACATAAACAAGGAAGTAACCAAAGTAGATACAAGATAATATAAAAAAATTAAAAAATAATCTATTTATTTTACGCTCAGCTTGACATCACATGTGCACTACATTTTGTTAGTCAGTTCATGCATAAACCTAAGGAATTCCACTTTAAATTACTTACTGAATTCCTGGACATCTTAAATCGAATTAAAGAAATAGTAGTTTATGCAACAGCGGGATACTTGACAAATTGAATGATATATTGTTGCAAACTATCTTGGATTATTTGTGGATAGACAATCCACTACATGATATTGTATGTTATTGAGCGGAGATCTCTTTACTTGGATGAGCAATAAATTACTTGAATTTAGGGTAATTGGCCAAAGTGTCTATGAACTTTTATATATTTAGAACATACAGATTTAAAAATCAAGTGAAGAAAATTTAAAAAGATATATTGCGATGATAAATGTTCCAACAAAAATACAATTTACTGACAAATCAACCGATGGGCTTAGCAATGCGCATCAACGGAAGGGCTTAGCAACGCTACATTCAGGAATATTATAAGTAAATTTTGAGATCTATATCATCCAATTGATGGGGAGTGTTAAGGGGCCATTAGATCAAGAAAGGCTGATGGAAGAGCTAGATAAGGAAAACTTGTGACCACAGATTCGTTGCTCACAAGGAATTACAAAATATAAATGCTAGTCTTTTGAACTGACATGGTATTAGCATTCATAAATATAGCTAGGTCAGTACAATAAACTTAAGCCTTGACATACTCTAATATTAAGTATTTAGAAGATTTTATCATTAGCATTGGACATGATTGTTCGTAAAAAATAAAATACAGTTGTTAAGTGTCATGTCATTTATAAACATCAAGCTAGTTAGATTCTAGCATCAAATTTTTTAATTGCAATTTTTTTCCCATTCTTACTGGTCATTGATTTAGAAATATCATGTTATATCTATATAGGCTTTGGCTGAATTTTTTCATGTTTGACAGGGATATTTTTTTCACGGCTGTTTTGCCTTTTGTGTTGTACCGTCCCTTAATTATTGTTTGTCATTTAATTGTTTTTTTTTTTCGGTTTGCATGTTTTTCTGCATTACAGTCGTGGGATACAACCTCTATATCTTTGTCAGCTGGCTGTGACTTATTCATGCGCTATGTGACTAGAACTTCTGCTTTGGAGTATGAAGATTTCAATGCTGCAAAACTTCGTTTGATCGAACGCGGAGAAAAATTTGGAGAAATTTCTTTGAAGGTATTATATCGGAGTCTAGTTTCTCACCTAATGTTATAAGATTGAAAGATAATTTATTTTTTCAGGCGCGTAGAACCATTGCAATGCTTGGTCAAGATTTTGTTTTTGATGGCTCTACAATCCTTGTCCATGGCTACTCAAGAGTTGTGCTGGAAGTACTGAAGTTGGCGGCATCTAATAGGAAGATGTTCCGAGTTTTGTGTACAGGTTCTTTTCAGGAATATTTTTTTCTCTCATTTTCTATGTATTTACATATCTAACAAAACTTTAGTTTTTGCATGCATGCCACCTTACCTATGCATGAATGTGTATTTCACTTTTTAAATGTGTATTTCACTTTTTAAAATTTAAAATGGTGATATTTTTGATGTGATATGAAGGATTTGGGTCATATAAATGCAAAAAAATAAAGTTTAGGTGTTAGATGTGTAAATACATAGGAATTGGGTGGTATGTATTAATGTGCAACTTTTACTTGCAGAGGGAAGACCGGATCGAACTGGTCTACGGTTCTCGAACGAACTTGCACAGTTAGGCATTCCAGTTAAGATTCTCATTGACTCTGCTGTAGCATATGCCATGGATGAGGTTGACATGGTTTTTGTTGGAGCTGACGGTGTGGTTGAAAGTGGAGGGATCATTAATATGATGGGGACTTATCAAATTGCATTAGTGGCTCATTGTTTGAATAAACCAGTTTATGTGGCAGCTGAAAGTTACAAGGTAATACAACCTTTTCAACCAATTTCAAAGAAAATTTATTACGATCACTAGGAGCCAGCTAGATTTCTGAACTTAGATGTTTCCTGCTATATGCTGGTAATTAAAATTTATATGAACCTGTTGAATTCAGACCATATATGTGAAACCCCTCAAGTAAATTGAAGCCAAACTTTTAAACATTGAGGAGCATTGCAGTGTAACTGTGGAATTTCATTAGAAACTCCAAAGTTAAGCAGGCTTGTCCTGGATCACTCTTGTGCTGGAGCAATCTTGGGATGGGTGACCTTATGAGAAGTTACACCACCTGAACAAAGTGGACAATACGATTGATGGGTGGCTTTTGTTATTCTCTGTATTTTGTTCTTCGGCTGACCTACCATATGCAATATACATTTCCTTTGAATTATTGTGATTTTAATCAAACTACTTTCATGCGTAAGCTAGAAATATTAACCTGTTTTTTACCCCCTGGGCATCATATTGAGGGATCATTTGGGATTACTTTTTAAGGGCATTTACATACATGCCACATAATTCTTATGCATTTACATATCTAACACCGAAACATTCATATTTACATGCATAACACTCAAATGTTTAACATCACATTAAATATATCACCATCACTAATATCTTAAAAATGAGATCTTTTCATGCATATGTTTATGACACCTGGGTGTTAAAAAGCATAAATATCAAATTTTGGGTGATAAATATTTAAATATATAAGAATTGTGTGGTATGCATGCAAGTTTTCCTATTTTTTATTTTTTTCGCATATTTTATTAGAGTATTTACATGCATGCCACATAATTTTTATGTATTTACATATCTAACTTCTAAACATTCATATTTGCATACATACCACTCAAAATCTTTAACATCACATCAAAAATATTACTCACACTATCTTTTTAAACTTATGGGTGTTAGATATGTGGTAAATACATAAGAATTGTGCTATGCATGTAAATGCACCTTGATGGCTTTATTTTGTCTTGTTTATGTTTTTATATGATATAAAAGATGTTTGGCAAGTTGGTAGAGAACAAATCGGCTCAAAACAAGTTGTTTTGAGTTTTTTTTAAAATTTTAAAAATAAAAATATCTGAAAACTATATTAAAGAAACATATTTTATAGAACAAAATTGAAAACAAATAGGATAAAATTTAGCTGTCTATTGATTTTATTATGGTGTTTTTTTTGTAGTTTGCCCGGCTGTATCCGTTGGACCAAAAAGATTTAACTCCTGCCATTCGACCAATCGAATTCGGAGTCCCAATTCCATCCGGCGTCGAAGTTGAAAGGAATGCGAGGGATTACACACCACCTCAGTTTCTAACACTTCTTTTCACTGATCTTGGTGTTCTCACTCCATCTGTTGTTAGTGATGAGCTGATTCAGTTATACCTATGATGAGGTGTGCTTATTTGAATTCCTATAGATTTTCTGCTATGCTTTTGAAAATCTATTGCCTGCAACTTTGCCCTTTTTTTTATAAAATCCTTTTTGGTGCATTTAAATACACACTATTCATTTCTTATATTTACACTTCGTACACCTAAACTTTGCCTTTTTACATGTATAACAACAAATTCTTTCATTTCACATAAAAAATACCACTATTTTAACTTTTAAAAAGTGAAATACTCCTTTTAATGTATAGATAATGTGGTATATATGTAAAAATTGAAATTTTAATGCTAGATATGTAAATACATAAAAATTGAGTGTCACGTATCATGTATGTAAATCTTCCATCCTTGTTTTATTCCATTTAAATTATCTTGCAGGTCTGCTCACCATTGTTGTTACTGTGGCAACTGGGGAGTTGTTGCAGATGCTTTCATGGCTGTCCTTGGGACTAATATAGTGGCGTTTGATTGAGTATATATCCAGTTTATGCTGTGGAGCTATTTGAGAAGGTATGCGATGCGGTTAATCAGTCATCAAGCCATTAGTATTCAAGAAAATTTTGCCAGTATTCTTATATAATACAAATGATATTTTGGTTTGTATTTTTTTCATTTTTTTTTTTGTGCTTTTATATCCAGAACAAGTTTATTTAGAAACATTTGTAACAATTGACGTGCTTAAATGTGCAGCATATTGGTTGGAATAAAATGGACAATTTCAATATCTCGTATTCTGAGTGTTCATACAATTCTTATGTCTTTACACATTGTACTAGATTGTGGCAGTCCTAATTCCTAAAATTCTAATCCTAAAGAGTAGCCTGGTGTGGTAAAGTAGACATGTGAATCATATGAAGTTGTCATTCAAGCAACAGTTGGCGGTGTTTTCCTAAGAAGGCGCCAATGTAAAAAAGGAAAAAGGTTTCAAAGACTTCTAAGTAAAGATCATTGAATTTTAACCCAATGGTTGAAATGCCGCACCACATGAGAATTTGACCCGCATTTGTTTTTCAAGTTATTGAATGCTTTTTCTTTTCTCTATAAAAGAGGAAGTAGCCACGAAGGCTTGTGGTGATGATAATTATCACTTGGGTGTTGGCAATGATGAGTTTTTTTAGGCGACTTCGGTCGCTTAAGTTGTAATTATCTATAGGGCCTTGTTTATGGACCTTAGGAACCTAAGTTGATCAGACGTGCATGGTTGAGTGGGTATAGGGTTTTGACCAGGTGAGGAACCTAAACTGAACACTATGGGCTAGATATGCTCTAAGCCACCCAAAAACCTAGAGACTTGCCTATGGACCCTATGAACCACTTTGACAATAAAATCCACCTTAAGAGAGGGGTCTACCCAAATTGATCCCTAGCTTCACCTAAGACCTCCCCATAGGTAGCAAGACTTGGTTGAAAAACACAACTTGTAGTTGTGGCTTTTCGAGAGCGCATGTAAAACGTAATTTTGTCAAATTGTAAAAACTGTGTTGCAACACCACATTATCACACACTGCCGACCCAAACGTACTTTTAGTGATAATAACTACAGAGAGTGTTGATGTTGATGTCAATTGACGTTTTAGTCCTGTTGGTAAGATTGAGGCATCAAGGTTAATCTCAATAGCAATTAGCCTTTGGTGGCATGGCATAGCAGATCTATGTGGGAGGAAAAAAACACCTTTTAGATGTATTTCACCAAGTTTGGTTTAACTAACATATATTTCTTACTCTATTGTCATTTTTTATAATAACAATATTTCTTAGACTTTTAGAGCCAACTGATCGGAATTCATCAAAATTGTCCTTAAAATTACTAAATTTATTTTTAAAAAACCCTAAATTTATAAAAAAAAACCAATCAATATCTTTATTTACTCCTTTTAAAAAATAATTTAGTGACTTTAAACTCTGTTTTGAAGCAAAATTTATTTTTTTTCGCAGATTTATAACTCCCAAAAGTCTCATATCATATAAAAAACACCATTTTTTTAATTTTTTTATAAAAACAATTGACCCTTAAATGCACCATTTAATTGAAATAATTTATATAGATTAAAGCTTCAAATAAAGACAAAACAGGGCATTTGGTCTAGTGGTATGATTCTCGCTTAGGGTGCGAGAGGTCCCGAGTTCAATTCTCGGAATGCCCCAATCCTAATCTTTTTTTTCTTTTCTGCCATCTATTGTTCTTCAAAATTTTGCTTACTCGGAATTAACATATTTTTCCTTTTTTTTTTTTTTTGACTTTTTTGTTTTCGTATCTCACTTTGCCGCTATAATGAAATGCATGAATCTCATAATATTTTTTGAATGATAAATATTTAAGATTTTAATGAAGTTCATTCAGGGACTTCAATTCCAATAAATTTATAGTCAAGCCGACTGCCTCGATTAGAAGAGAACAATGAAGCTAGAGCGTGTTTGATCCAAGTCCTATCCAACACAAATCGAACCGTTTAATAACAAATGAATGTTTTTTTTTATGGACGATTGAATGATTAAATAGATTTCAAATCTGACAAGATGATAGTTAAATCGAGTGTATTGTCGAGTCGAAACCAACGAGCCCAATATCATTTGATTCTGACATCATTTAGACACTGAAATGTTTATAGAACACCATCTGATCAAATGGATCATGCTGAGCCGTCCGATGGAGTGGTTCGAATTCATGAGATAATTACAGAGAATGTCACTCATAACATTTATAATTATAACCCTACTCCCTTAAGGAAAATGGACCCAGAACATACAATTGGAGAAGTCTAAAAGGAGATATGAGCTCCCCCAACATCGGAGTGTCGTCGTTCATGTGCTCCACCACCGTCGGACTGCCATTACATGCCTGCCACTATTGTTGGACTACCACTGCTCAACCACTGCCGCATTGCTAAACCACAATTGGACAACCACCACAACCTATCCACCTACTCCACCAGACCACCACTGAACCACCACTGCTCGGTTGCCACTGATAGCTACTACCATCGTTGCCAGAGAGACAGAAATGACGACCGTCAGGACGCCCCCACCTTTCAAACCTAATAAAAAATAAATTAATAAATTAATTAAGATCACTTGAGTTTTTTTTTCGCCCCTTAGAAATAAACGTGCTTAGCCCGAATTAGCGCATCTCCACAAGGTGTCCGAATTCATTGTAGGAAGACATAAATATTTCGCATATATAAAATATTCTGAGTAATAGTACATCAATTGTTTAAGAAAATATTTATTTATTTATTTTATTTTTTAGTTGGACCAGCAATAAATTATTAAATAAAATTCGAATTTTTAATTTAAAAGGAATAAGATTTTCCATCGAGTACAAGACTAGGAAATTAATTGTGAAATTTGACTTTATATACTATGAGAGCTGGGATTGGAGAAATATATAATAATAATTATTATTATTTTAAAATATTTTAAAATATTTATTTTAGGTCAAAATATTATTTTTGAATAAATGAACTCAAAACTTTTTTTGAATGAAAAATTGAGATCATGATTCAAATGTGATCCAATAATTTCATAATATGATCAAATAGTAATTGTGTTATATGATTGTATTATTTTATTTATGGTTGAAATGATTGATACCAAATCTCGAGATGATTAACACGAATATCAAAAATTATTTTTTGAGTAAAAAAATTAAAAATCATTGAGAACTTTGATTTCAACAAATTTATAGTCAAACTATCAGACTCGACGAGATGAGCACAATGACATTAAAATTGGTCCAATATGGGTCAAATCAAGCTGGGATTTCATTAAACCACTTTTTGAAGTTTTGAATGACAAATTGGAAGGTCAAATGGATTCCAAATCTGATAAGCTCGTGGTCAATTCAAACATATTGATGAGACAAATCTAACGAGCTTGAGATTACTCAATTATGATATCATCAAGATACTGAAATATCCACAATAGGCTATATGGTATTGGGATTTTTTTTAGGTCATTAGATGGAGTGGTCCAAATACTTTCCTTACTTATAGAGGAGGCTACTCTTATACTCTATAAATATAGCCCTAATCCTCTCATGAAAAGTGAGAAGCTGGATTTAGAGCTAAAGCAGGATCATGAGAAAGAGTCGATTCTAGTGTTATTTTGGACCAAAGACCTAGCAACCATTTTTTGCTCCCACAGCTACTGGTCACGATCAATCATTGCTCAACGATCGTCATCGACTAATGTCAGCTGCACTTGGTTGCTGACGTTGATCAACCTTACATTGCAACAGCGCATCACAAAGATGGTGTAACAACACAACTCAAATATGATATAAATATTAGTGCTGTTCGAACAACTCATCCTTCACAAATAGCTCGTGCTTGACTTGTTATTTAGCTCGTGTTCAATTCGTTCGAAAAGTAAACGAGTCAAACAAAAAAAAAAACTTTTTTGTGCTTGATATATAAATGAACCGAACACGAACAAAGATTTGTTCATGACTATACGGCTACAAATATTTATAATTGATTAAAATTATTAATTAAAAATATAGAATAAAAACATATTTTAATGAATATTTTAATATAAATAATAAGATTTAAATCTCGCCCCTACCTTTAACATCGTGTGATTGCATGATTAGGGATGTCAAAACAACTCGTTGTTCGACGATTCAAGCTTTGGATCAATCAGCTAAGCTCGTTTGCACCTCTAATAACGATGTACCCTGAAGATGATGTATCGACACACCCTGAATATGACGTAATTGTGCACCCCAATGATCATGTAACAACACACCTCAAATATGATGTAACAAAGAACACTAAGTATAATGTAACAACACACCCCGAATACATTGTAACGATACACCTTGAAAAATGTGTAATGATGCACCTCGAGGATAGTGTAACCTTATAACAACGAACCCTGAGTAAGGTGTAACTCTCAATAATAACAACTTACAATTATCGTACTCAAAATACGATGACCTTCATGAGACTCTTAAAGTTTTCTCTTCACAACTCACTACTTTGACCTATGTGGTCGACTACTGTCATTAAAGCCCTCCACCAATCGACATCATCACAGCTCATTACTACGACCTATGTGACTATTTATGACCTTGTTGACCTCATTTTTGGTGAGGTATAGTCTTTCTATTAGTACTTAGAATCTAGCTATAAGACTTTTCCTTTGACTATCCTAGAAGACTAGTGATGGGGCCCACCTCATTCACGATTTCAAACCACTTCTTAACTCTTATTGGAGCCTCACATGGATGTTTATAAACCTTAAGCACTTAGAAAGTTAGGACCAACATGTGAAAGTTTCATGATGAGTTCCTATAAAATCATGAGGCATTAGGGACACCTTGTTGATCCTTGGTGGCTTTGGACATTCCACTCCACACACACACCTCACACACTCCTACTTTGAGGCTCACAGTACTGCTTGACTATTTTGGGGACTCACATGGGTGGTCATAAATCTCCAGCACTTAGAAGGTTTGGACCAACATGTAAAGGCACCAAAATAAGTCCTTGTTGGACTATAAGGCTTTTGGGAGGCTCTTTATGCTTTGGACATTTACCTCGCATTGCAGTACCTGCTCACCTCTCCAAATCTAGCAAGCTGCCTAACATCGATGGATATATTTGACCAGTGGCACCATCAAATCTAGTCGACAGAGCCAAAGAGCAATAAAGCACTGGGCCCATAAGGGTGAAATACCTGTAATAATTTTTACAGTCCTTACTTAAGTAGGGGCATAAATGTAACTTCATATATTGCACCTCCTTTGTCCAGAATATAGAATCATTTCATGAATTAAATGTTACATAATTTTCTCATTCTATTGTTCATGTTTGTGATTTCTCTCTCTTGTTCCCCCTCTCTCTTCCTACGCTCTATTTTTATGGTGTGATTCATGAAATAAATTCAGATTCAACATTATAATTTCCTTAAAATATGTTTAAAATTTTATTTTAGGTCAAATGTTTTTTGAATAAATGAACTCAAAATTTTCCTAGAATAATAATCAACACCATGATTCAAATGTAATCAAATAATTTCAAAATACGATTGAATAATGACAATGTTATGATTGATTCATTTTCATTCATGGTTGAAATAATTTTTAAAGTGTGGTTAAACCTTAAATCAAATTGATTTATCATCAACAAATTCTTTTATTTAACATAAATCCCGAGGAGATTAACACAAATTAAATTTTTTTTTATAAAAAAATGTTCAAACTCAAATTAAAAATATCCAAAACTCTCATTTCAGCAAACCTATAGTCAAACAGAGCAGCTCTACGTAACGAACACAATGACACAAATTTGTCAAATCTGAGTCAAATTAAGCCATCAAGTCATTTTAGATGCTTTCGGTGGCTAATTTGAAGGTCAAATGGATTCTAAATATAACGAGCTTATAGTTAAATCAAGTCTCTTGATAGGGTTAATACAATGAGCCCATGATTAATCAATTCTAGTATTTGAGCCAAAGATCACTCAATTTTGATATCAAGTCACTAGAATGTTTGCATTACGATATGTGATTGTGAGAATGTCTCTAGGTCGTCCAATGAAATGGTTCAAATTCTGTCCTTATTTACAGAGATTACTCCTAGACTCTATAAATAGAATCTTACTCCCCTCATGAAGAGTGAGGAGCTGGAACAGGAGGAGTCAAATTCCAATGATGTTCTAGATGAAAGATCTGGAAAACATTTCCTGATCTTGGATTCGCCGACCATATCGACCATTGCTCACAAGCCATTTCCAAGTTGCTGATATCGATGAATCATACGGTACAACAACGCTCCCTGAAGATAGTGTAACAACACATCCGAAATATGTTGTATTGATCCACTCCAAAGAAGACGTAGCGACACAACTAAATAAGGTGTAGCAACACACCCCAAAGATAATATAACGACGCAGCCTAAATACGATGTAATGATGCATTCCAAAGTCGTATAATAACAAAACTCGAGTATGGTAAAACTCCCATAATAACTGCTTACAAATGCCATATAAAGAATACAACGACCTTCTCTGGACACCTGAACATCTCTCCTCATAACTCACTATTATGATCTATGTGGCTGTCAATTGTTATTACAACCCTCTGCTATAGCCTTTCTGACCAACCTACATTATCGCAACATATCAGTTGACTACGACTTTTACGGCTCGTTATAACTATTATTACTAAACTACATTATACATCAAAATTGTAATTTCTTATTCTCTAATTTAAAAGGAAAACACGTCTATGTATTTATAATTATATGTTGAATTATTTAAACTGTGCTAGACCCCATAGTTTTTTTCTCTTTGCATGGTTTTCCATAAAAAAATTTGAGTCATATCCACTTCATTTTTATTTGTGTCTGTACTAGATTTCGTTCAACACTAAGATTTTAAATTTTTACTCAACTGTCGTGAATTTTTTTGACTCACATCACAGATAATTACAATAACGACCACTTCTTAAGCAAAAATATAAAATGAAAATAGCTATTCCATGTTATCTACATTAAAAAAATTAAAATAATTTAACGTTTAAGGAAAAAAAAAAAACTAATTTTAAAATTGAGCTTTTTTGTCGACATGTTTTTTTTCAAAGTATTTATGTAATTTGGCGAGGGCAAAGTTGTAAACTATGTCGACTGACCATGTCGACTGACTTTTCGGGGCACGTGCGCTATGCCGCTCACCATGTCGACTGGCTTTTCGGTCCCCGAAAAGCTGGGGACCAAGTGGGCCCCATCAAAGCCTGGACACGGGAATATTTGGCCTAAATAAAATAAAAATAGTAGAAAAATTTGACTTCTCATTATCATAATAATAAGAAAATAAAAAAATGCTCTTTTTCCACCAAAAAAAAAAAAAAAAAAGACTTGGAATTTAATTTTAAATAAAAAAGGGCAGCTACATGCAACGATACCTCAAAATATTATTATTTATAAATTTAAATTTTTTTTTTTAAATTGTCATTAAAATATCAAAATTCATCATAAACTCTCAAAACATATTTTTTCATTTTTTTTTTTATCAAATTATCAATAGTTTGATCATGTCACTGTTCAAAATATCACTCAAATGTTTGATTTATCACATACTTAATTTGAAGAAACTCCAAATATAATTTAAATCATATAGCAAAAATAGCTGGTTAATCCTGAATTGATATATTTTCAGCTATTTCATTATTTTATATTAAAAATATAGGAATCAGATGATATTTATGTAAAAATTAAAATGAATGATTTATATGTTAATACATATAAATTGGGTGGGTTGTAGATATGTAAAGGCTCTATAAATAAATATAGGCCAAATTATATAAGTAAGTGGCAAAAGATGTACTTGGAGAATCACAAAGAAAAAATTTCTATAAATAAAAATAAAAACAGTTAGTGTTGGAGTAATAATGTATTAAAAAAATAAAATATAAGAAGTTATATTATAAAAATTAATTTAAATATAAAAAACATAGGGAACTGGAAAAAATATAAATTTATATGATGAATAAAATTTTGCTTTCAGTGATATTTATAATGAATTAGTACTAAAGAAGGTGAAAAATATATACGATAGTCCTCATGGACGACGTCTCCAATTTTGGCACAAGAGTGTGCAAAATATAGAATATCTCATTAAGAATAAAATATTTTAGTCCATATTTTGAAGAATAGAGGAGATGCACAAGAGTGTGCAAATTATAGAGGAATTAAGTTGATGTGTCATACTTTAAAATCATGGGAGATGGTAATTGAACATAGGTTAAGACGTATTACAGAAAAAAATTTCACAATTAGTTTGGATTTATGTTGGGCAGGTCTAATATGGAAGCTATACATTTATTGAGAGGTTTGATGGAGAAGTACAAAGAGAATAAGGAAGATCCACATATGATTTTTTTGATTTAGAAACCTTACGATAAAGTTCCAAGAGATCTTCGTTTCAAGAGTCACAAGAACGACAACAACCCGAGTCATATGCTTTTTCTGTCCAAATAATATATGTGATACCCTCTAGTTATGTAGGAACCTACATATATGTTTTTTTCATCATTTGACTTGCAGTGGAAAACTACTACTGAGGATGACTTGAATTTAAAATTTCAGAACATTCTCATTTATGTTCTTATTTCTGATGTAGACAAGAATTTTAGTACACAAATTTTATTCTCCGCCAAATCTTCATGAAAAAAAATTATGAATACCACGAGATGCTACAAATGACCCAACAAAAAAAAAAAAAATATTGGAAAAAAAATTCACAAATAACAATCCTACGACCACCATCTCGATATACATTGGGCTCTGTCTCATTTTATCCTGGTGTAGAAGATAGTACTTTTGTGTAAATATTATGTTGCGAGAATACTTTAATATTAAATGAATTGTACGGATTTTATATTTTTTGTTATTTCACTTTATTTAATTATAATTTAATATTAAATATAAATTACTTTATGTGAAAATTAATTAACAAATTTAATATTTTCATTGATACAAAAATTAATTAACAAATCTATTTATAATAATAATTAATATATATTAATATTTATATTATTTATAATAAAATATTTCCTAAATTATAATTTTTTTTAAAAAAATAATTTTTAAAGAAACTCCCCTAAGGGAAACTTTTTGTAAAATACCCCTTATGAGGGGAGCGTATTGTCACCCTTTGCTATATTCAAGAAGTTGGCAAGACAAGCATGGAGTGGAAGATTCTAGAGAAAACTGAAATGTAAGGAGCCATCCAGGAGGTTCTAGAAGATTCTACACAATTCTAGACAAAATAAAAAAGAAAGACTCCAAGAAGAAATTAAGAATAACCTAGAATGTTCTAGAGCTATGTGAGTAATAAGAGAGGAATATAGAACTCTTAAGAAATTATAATAATTTAAGGTGTTCTAGAGTATTTCATTAGGCTTGGAGGGGGCTATAAATAAGTGTCCCTCCTCTCATTTGTAATCTCCCAAGTATTGAATCAAAGCATTAAATATTCAAGTGTGAAGTGTTTCTTTCTCCCTACTCTTCTTCATAAGAGTGTTTGGTGCTCACAAGTCTAAGCGTTGTAATGAGTAGGCTAATTTAATGATAAATGAGAGCGCTAAAGCCACACATGTGACTTGGGTAAAGTTGGTATGTGACAATCTCTTAGGAGATAACAAGTGATATCACAACATATTACTGTTTGTCAGGTGTGTTGACTCTTCATGGTCAAGTGGGACCCTCAGATAAGTCGATCCTTGACGAGGGCGCCACATGATTGAGTGGAGAAGAATGTCACGGACAAAAAGTCTCACATCGGCTAGGTTTAGGACCGAAAAACTGTATTTAAGTTCTGGGCTGCTCACCAAGCCAAAGAGCTCTTTTGTGAGGTAACAATCAATTTTCTTTTTTTTTTTTTTTTTTTTTATTTTTTTTTTGGAGAGCTCATTCCCCATGATCTACTATTAAATGAACTTCTTTTAAAAATTTTTAGGCATTTAAAATAAACTTCAAATAAAATTTAAATCATATAACAAAAATAGTAGAATTCGTGTTTAAACTATACTTATATTTTAATCCTAAATTAATATATTTTGAGCTACTACATTATTTTATATAAAAAATATAGGAGTCGGATGATCTTCATGTAAAAATTAAAAATGAACGGTAGATATGTTAATACATAGAAATTGGGTGGTAGATATGTAAAAGCTCTGTATATAATTACATTGGCCACACGCTTTCCCCGAATTTCTCTCCCCATTCCTATATATGGTGTCCTCCGTCTCATTTGCCCTCGTCTTCTTCAACAAGAAAAAAATAATTATCTTTCCGATTTCGTTATGTGCGGTGGAGCGATCATCTCCGATTTCATCTCGACGTCGAGCCTGCGGTCAAGCAGAGTGACCGCCAACAAGCTATGGCCGGATCGGAGGAGGAAGAGCAAGGGCGGCCGGAGGATTCGAGCGGCGGTGTTCGACGATGATTTCGAGGCCGATTTTCAGGAGTTTGAGGACGATCCTGAGGAGGAGGAACTGGAGAATTTGTTCGAGGTTAAGCCGTTGGTCTTTCGCCCTAAGGCGTCTTCTTTTTCCCGAGGTGAGTGGATTAATGGAGAATTCACTGTTTCCTGTTTATTTATTTATTTATTTTTGGTTTTCTGTGCTGAAATAGGGATTTGATTGTGTTTTTTCTTAGGGATTTTGGAGTCTTTTTGATCGATTTATTTGGATGGAGAGCATGTGAATGATTGTGGATTTTTAGGTTTATGACCTTTTAGGCTTCTAATCTTTTGAATTTTTACTTTTCTATTTCGTGCAGTCGTTTTAGAATATTGCTGAGCTTCTATTTTCTTAAAGCCTTTATGGTATATCTGTTTTTAATTAGGTTTTGGAATGGTATCTCTTTTAATGGAAGAAAGCTATGTCTTACTTATCAGTAGAATAATTTTGTGGTCTCTGAGCTAACATAATTCGGTACTGTGTTGCTTAAAGGTTCTACCTTGTGGGGTTTGAATTTCTAAGGGGGTGTTGGGCTGCACCTTATATTTTCATTAAAGGGGATTTATCAAATCTGATAAAACCGGATTTATCAAACCCAATTGCAGACATAGGAGGTCGCCAGCGATGACGGAATAAATCAGCCTCTCAATAGAATTTAATAAATCCAGATTTACGTGGGAAAACAGACAGGACGTTTGAAAAAAAGAAAGAAAAACGAGGAAATTTGAGTTAACAGGGCGTTGGATTAAATTTTCCAACTTTAATGTTTGGTTGGATTTAAGTTAAATCAATCGTTAAGTGTCTGTTTGGGGCCAGTGAAGTTGTTTGAAAAAGCAATTATGAAATTATTGAAGGAAAAACTTCTCTTCAAAAAGTTACGGTGTCTATATTTTTTAAATTTTTTTTTTTTTTTTTTTTTTTCGAAAAAAAGTTAGAAGACAACTTTTTTAGTTAGGTCTAGCGAGAAAATGCAGCTTTTTGAGATCACGGTTAGGCAGAGCACCGCCACGAAACTGTCTATAAAACGCCTATAAATCGCCGCCTTAAACTGGTTTTAGGGATTTATATTTGTCACTAGATTTCCTTATTTTTCTAATTTAGTACATGGATAATTAGTATCATTTTTACCCTTCATGGAACCTTTTTTTTTTTTTTTTTTTTTTTTTTGTAAATTGATTTTAAACAAATAAGTTGTGAAATGACCCTTTCATGTTTAGCTTTTTGACAATGAATTGTTGATTCCAAGGAAGGAATTTTCTTGGAATACAGACATAAATTTTTCAACTTTGTGTTGGTATAAGATTTGGTAAGATAATAAAAATTTAGTCTTGAAGGTGGATCTATAATCTATTCATAATCTTATAGAGATAGAATTAACTGCATGGCTTAGAAGAATAAGAAAAGACTATAAGGAGGAGCTTCAGTGTCATAAAAGTAGATCAGAAGTTAATGTCACTGATTGTAATCAATCCAAAACCTCTTAATATTTTCATTTTCGGCCTTTTTCGATAGGTTAAACCAAAATTGAAGAATTTTAACTGAGCTTCGGAGGAAATTCAAAAGAATCATCAAAATTCTTGAGTAGTTGCCAAAATTCTACTAGAACTCTATCATTAGATATATTTTAATACATCTTGAGCCCCAAATAGTTAATTCTTCTCATTTCATTTTAAAATATAATTTTAATAACATTTTATAAACAAATTATAAGTCAAATAATAATTTTACATCATAATTCTGATTGTTGAGTTTCTATATGTTGCAGGACCTAACGATAAATCATCTAAAAGGAAGAGAAAGAATCAATTCCGAGGAATACGTCAGCGCCCATGGGGTAAATGGGCGGCTGAGATTAGAGATCCTCGCAAAGGCGAGCGGGTCTGGCTTGGAACATTTGACACTCCGGAGGAAGCTGCAAAAGCTTACGATGCTGCAGCTCGTAAGATTCGCGGTAAGAAAGCCAAGGTAAACTTCCCCGATGATGGCCCCAAAATTCCCCAAACTCACCTCCCTAAAATGAGTTCAACAAAAACATGTAAACCAAACTCGTCCCAGGAATTTTGCTTCAACAACTCTTTTGGTTACTCGAACAACATGAATTACAATGTGTACTCGAGTTCAGGATTGGAAGCAAAGGAGCAATTTAAGGTCGACTCAGCGATCTCTTCGCCTCTCGAACCTATCATAAATTTCCGTTCCGAGCAAGAAAGCAACTCATTGAATTGCTCGGGATTTGGGTGGGAACGTGAAACTAATTTCCCTGAGATTACATCTATTCCTCCTCCCATTGTTGAAGATATTAAGTCTGAGTTTGTGGAAGAAACTGCTGCACCAATGAAGAAACTGAAGAACAATTCTGGTGAAGCTGTTTCTGCGGATCAAGCGGCGGCCGGAAGAGCTCTCAGCTTTTGAGCCAGACATGAAATTCATGCCTTTCATTGAAGGGAACTCTGATTTATCATTTGATTCGCTTCTTGGGTCTGAGATGAGTCAGGATGGTATAAGTTTTGGGGACCTTTGGAGCTTTGAAGACATGCCAATGTTAGGAGCTGTGTTCTGAATCTGTCTGAACTGGTTTTGATGGATAATTTCTGTAAATTAAGAGATAAAGTGTCAAATATTTTTATTATCCCTTTCATTCCATGTCGTTTTCTTTTTCTTTTTTTATATATTTTTTAGGATTTGTGTTTAGGAGATTATGCAGAACCTGAAATGCTAATCTTATGGATTAAATTGCACTGTGGATTTTGGCTTTGATGTTCTCTTTATATAAATATATATTTGTGGATGATTATATGTGATCCTATGTCTTGTTTAATGGCCTTTCTGTAGCTGACAAAGTGCTATTTATGATTTGTCTGCATTTA
The DNA here is from genome assembly GCF_001263595.1 of Phalaenopsis equestris. Taxonomy (NCBI): domain Eukaryota; kingdom Viridiplantae; phylum Streptophyta; class Magnoliopsida; order Asparagales; family Orchidaceae; genus Phalaenopsis; species Phalaenopsis equestris. Next base: position 951,157 of record NW_018165012.1, on the reverse strand, counting down.
TTTTCATGCAATTTTGGCCAATTATATATATATATATAATCTGTTGCTGAGATAGGGTCTGTTTGGGGCAGCTGTTGATTATTTATAATCTGCTGATAAGCAGATTATCAGCTTATTCTGATAATCTGATAATCTGCAGATTATCAAGATAAGTTGGTTTGTTGTTTGGGGGAGCTTATTCATAATAGCTTATTTATAGTTGTTACTGAATAAATGACCACTATGCCCATGTTTGGAGCAGAGTGAAATTAATATATTTTTAAAAATACTCAAAATAGATGTGAGTAATTCTAATTGTTTTCAAAAATAATTTTATTTATTTGTACCTATCAAACATGTTTTATTGCTAAAAAATGAAATATGAAAAGTGAAATAAACTTCTAAAATCAATAGAGGAAGATATGTCTTCACTCTCACCATCCGAGAGCATGCTGCCCCTTCACGCGATAAATATTGTGGGAAATCAATATTGAATCCAGAAAGCATGATAGCTTACAGAGGAGATCGGCGAATGGATGTTCTTTGCGAGGGAGGAGATCGGCGAATAGATGTTCTTTGTGAGGGCTTCACGAGGGAGTTCTTCGTGAGGGAGGAAATCGGCGAATCGATGCGCGAGGGCTTCGCGAGGGAGGAGATCGGCGAATCAATGCGCAAAGGCTTCGCGAGGGTTTCGCGAGGGAGGAGATCAGCGAAACGATGTTCTTCGCGAGGGAGTAGATCGGGAAGAGGGGGTGAGGGAGATCGCGAGAGAGAACAGTCGAGGGGCTCGGGAGGAATTCTTCTCGTAACGCCAGTCGCGAACGTCGAACGCATACCTTGCACCGCGTGCGACTCCCTAGCACAAATAAAACACCGAGCGTCGGGGCGTTTTGAAAACGTCCGCCGAAAGCATTTTTCAAACAGTAGGCCGCGTTTTCAAAATGCCACCCCCACCCAAATAAGCTGCCTCAAACGGGCCCTTAGTAATGTATTTTTTCTGCATTGTTTGAACAAAGAGTTTGTTCTTCAAATTGTTTTATATGAAAAGCTGTGCAAAGCTATTTCAATTCGATTTTGATTCTAAAATAAGAAAAAAAAAATTTGTTTCTTGGTATGATTCTGACTTATGAATTATATTGTTTTGGAGTTGTTGGGTTCTAATAGATCTGGATTGGATTTGGATTGGAATGGGACAAAATTAATGGCCCGCCACTTCTGGAGAAAGTGAGGAACATGATATACGCAATGCACCAGGTACTGTTCTTTTGTTTTTTGTTTTTTTTGTTGTTGGAATATTTACATGCATACCCCTCAGTTTTTATGTATTTACATATCTTAATTGTTAATTTGTACATATATGACATCTTATGCAAGAAAATGTATGCCACTTTCTAAAGGAGGAAATAATGATGTTTTTATGTGATATGATAGATTTTGGTGGTATGAATGTAAAAAAGTAAAATTTAGTTGTTAGATATGTAAATACATAAGAGTTGGGTGGTATGTATATAAATGCTCCCTTTTTCCGAAGAATCACAGTTGCTTTTCGCATTGTCATCATTCATGGTCCCAGAAACGTTAGGAAAAGTTATTTTACTTTCAGCAATTTGTATATGTAAATACATAAGATTTGGGTGGTATGTATGTAAATGACATGCCTAGTAGATTTGGGTGGTAACATTTATCTAATACTTAAAAGATTTATTACCTAAGAAATGAAGTTTGCCCAAACAATCTAGACGTATTTTCATAACGCATAAGCTATCAAAACGCAGTTTACCCAAACAATCCAGATTCATTTTCATAACGTCACCGCACCAAATAAACTGCTTCAAACAGACCCTTAATAAATAGAGGTAGGAGGCCAACATTCAATAGGAACTCATCAAAAGATCAAAAGAAGACAAAGTAAAGAAGAATACATAGAAAAAGTAAGAAAAAATAGGTGGAAATATATGCAATAGAAACAATCACAAATACCAACAGAAACCATTGAAACAACAACTAGGAAAAAAGGATAAGCTCAAACACATCAGACAAAGCAAAAAAACAAACAAGTCAAAATCAAAATACTAGAAACAGAGCAAACAGAAAATTACTTAAAATCATCCATAATACCATAAGATTTAATAATAATGCTACTTATATCCCTTTTTAAATTTCCAATTCCCGCTTTTAAAAATAATCATCCAATAAATGTTACGAATAATTGAATCAATTGGAGTAAATTTATTTTTAAAATTTCTAAAGTTTCTTTCATTCCAAAACATGACATTGAAAAAGAGATGATCGTGATTCTCAATGATATTCGAACAAAGAACACTAATATTATACATATTAATTCAACTTAGACAAAGAAAATCACAAGTTTATGACCTTTATGTATGGTTTTCTAAGTAATAAAAGTATATTTAATAATATAAACTTTAAATCATGTAAGCTTAAACCAATCAACACTGAGAAAAAGGATTCAAATAAAAAGAAGTAAACTAACTTATGACACAACATGTTAACATTCTTCCAAAGACAAGAAAGACCATGAAATTTAGAAATTTTGACTATATCATTAATCAAGATAACAAGAGCATTTATAAAAATATCACGGTTTCAACTGTTATTCCTTAAAACGTCGCAAATTTTAGCATTGTAAGGAAGATTAAACCAATTAAAAATAATATCTCCCAAGTTTTCTTTCAAAGATAGCCCATTATCGAAGTGTCATAAAAGAAATATAATTGACTATCAGAAGTAACTTTGAAGTTATAATAATGTCTAATTCTTGTAGCCATATTAATAAGATCTTTCCAAAAATGGACAAACTTTCAGACACAAAATATTCAAAATAGAGCCATAATAATTAAAACACCAATAAGATAAAATAGAATTAAAATTATATAATTTCTAAATGATTTTAATCTTAGTATTGATAGTGTCTAGAGATTGAAGATCAAGCCCACACAATATTTAGGCTTAATAAATTTATCCCAAGCAATAATATGAAGTTTTTTAAATCATCATTACTTTGAAGAAAATTTGATATCATGAAAGAGGTTTTCTTTTTTAAACATTTAGGCATAAATAACTCAAAATAATAAATTTAAGCCTAAGCTTGGTAATGAAGATAAATATTTTTTCTTCCATCTCGCCGAACGATTATTTATTTTATTATAAAAAATGTGACAATCATTAACAAATAGTTCGAAAAGATTAATAGTTATACTCAAATACATCCAAGGAAGTGGTTTTATGACAAATCCACATAATAAGAAAATATTTGAATATTTTGATACACACACACACACACGTCGCGTGCTCTGATCAGTTGGTCGGACATCTGTTTGTCAGTTGTAAGTCCTCTCTAGTCTGGGGTTCGATTCACCCGTGGGGTTGTGGTACTCGAATTGTTTGGCACATTGGATATATATTATATATACACACAATTAAGAAAAGTTTTTGAGAGTAAATTGAGTTTTTCCAAAGTAGTCTAATACTGAAATTTAAAATAATGATTTAATTTTAATGTAACAATGGTGATTATTATTAATTAATTTAATGCATTTTTTTGGTTGATTATTTTATATAAAGATTACACTTAATAATATATATATTTAACGAAGTAATATTACAATATCTCACCCGTAGCATAAAATCTTTTTTTATATTAATAAACCAAATTTATATAAAAGAATTGAATGCAATACAATATAAAGAAATTTTGCATGCATACCTCACAATTTCTATATATTTACATAACACCTAAAATTTGATATTTACTTTGGTATCATAAATCTATGTAACAAAAGATATATTTTAATAGTAATATTTTTTATGTAATATTAAACTTATTTTTTTTCCGAGAGAACAAGTAAATGCCTAAAATATGCACCTATATATGAAAGTTTAGGTGTTAGATGTGTAAATATTTAAGAATTGTGTGGAAAATATATAAATGCTTGCAATTTTATAATTAAGGCACATTAAATTACATTTCATACTTTAACATAAACCTCAGTTAAATAATCATCTTTATTTAATAATTGAAATATACATTCTGTAATATTTTATAATAAAAAAAAATTAATAGATAAAATAAAAAACTCCCAAAATAAAATAAAGTATCACACCCATCACAATTGAAATTTTATAATAAAATCAAAACCAAATTCTACCAAATTCTGAAACTTCTTGAAAATAATAATTAAGACAAAATTATTGATGAATAATTATTTATCATATTTCACCCAATAAAATTTAGTTTTTGCACAATGAAGAATTGATGAAACATTAATTCATAGAGATGAATCATGAGTGAATCATACATTACAGAAAAAGCATACGTAGATTACATGGATTGGTTGAATTTAATAAACAGCCACCCTGCAAAGAAGCCTGAGAAGGGTCAGTCAATAGGCGAGAATTTCCAAATTAAAAATATAATGCAATATAAATGGAAAGGAAGATTTGCATACATACCATTCAATTCTTATGCATGTACATAATCTAACTTCTAAACTTCAATTTTTTACGTATATGCGACTTTACATATGCATAAAAATGTGTATTTTAGTTTTTAAAAATTTACTTAGTGATATTTTTGATGTGATATGAAAGAGTTGAGCATTATAAATATAATAATTAAAGCTTAATAAATATATGAATTGGGTGGTACTTATGTAAATGCGCCTGCTAATAAAACAAAAACTTGTTTCTAGAGTAGTCGCCGTCTTTGAATTGTCATCTATCAGTGATTCACTTCTTTGATTCCCCCCAACCCAGAACTAGGGAGGAGAAACATAAATATATGACAATTCAAAGATAGCGAAAGTAGGAGAAAGAAGCACAGAATAGGAAGAACCTTCATTTTTTTGCACTCACTGAGGTCTAAAAATAGAATCTATTTATACAAGTATAAGAATCACATTAATACTAATTTGCAAACAAACCTCTCTGATTAACCTAATACAAAAACTAATCATATAATTATATCATATCAGTATGGCTAAATCTAAACATGTTTTCTAATTTTCCTCCATGTCATGGTCATTCATGGAACTTAACAAGCGAATGAATTATCAATAATTTTCGAAGGGATCTTAGACATAAATCGGACGAAGAAAATCATAAAAGAAGAAATTAAAAGATGTGCTCACAGAAAAGTGATGAAAGATTACTGACTTAGTAGAAGGAATATCATTGACAGTGCTATAAAAAGAACATTTTTTTCAAGGAAGAAGGCAGAGCAGAAAAGATGTACTCACAGAAAATTACCATAGAAGCATAATCTTCATGCGCGCCTCGACAAAATTTACATCTTTTGCCCAATAGAGCCGAAACTTTCAGGCGGCCAAACCTTCATATCACCCAAAAAATCAGAAATTAAACCATAAAAACTCAAAATAGTGTAATATTATGAGTACTGAAAGCTGACAGCATTTCAAATGTTATGCGTTCACTGTGGAAAAAGAAAGCAACAACATACCAACAAAAACTTTCATATCGCAGAAAAAATACATTCATTTTAACTTCTAAAATGAGAGATACACCTTTTCATGCACGTAAAAATTGAAGTTTAGGTGTCAGATATGTAAATAAATAGGAGTTGAGTGGTATATTTGTAAATCTTTCTAATTTTAATGACAAGTAAATTGCTTGTGAAAGGACATCTGCAATTCAATGTGTCTTGAGAAGTGATTACAGATTACTGAGCATTTGTACTCTAAATACTTTTATCTTATTTCCGACAATTTCTCAGCATTAGTTTCTGAATATCGAGTTCTTATTACTTCCTGAGAATTTACTTACTGGCAAGCACTTTTGCTAGTGCTGAGCACTATAATTGTTTGCCAAATACTATTCTAATCCAGGGACCCCAGGTCTTTACCAAGTACTTTGTTAATTTTGAATACCTTTATGGCTTTATATTACGAATTCCTAAATAAATTAACATTTTTTAAAAATTTCTAAATGATTTTCTCCTTGATTGTAATAGTCGCTCTCTTCAACCAAGTGCTTTTATTTCTTCATCAAGTGGAAGTGTAAACCGTGTAACATAGCTTGAAATGAGAAGCTAAGATGAGTCCATTTGGGAAGGATAGAGCTAGAGGTCTCAAATTAGAAAATTAATTCGAATTGAACCAAGTTAACTTCTTTCACTACCAGTGCTCTAGGGATTGGATCAAGCGGATGATCATCCATAATCGTGACTTGAGCATCTTCTAATGAAGAGATAATACGAATCGTGATGGTTAAAATTTTGATAGTTCAATATTTTAATGGAGAATACCGGTGGTGGAGATTCTCAGCTCATTTTGTCGAGATTGAAGATCAAATTGCTAGTAAGTCCATAAATGAAGGAGAATTCTCAATTGAACACCTACCAATCAAGTTCAGGAGCCAAAGATTTAAAATTCATTTGAAGACAAAGTGATTCAAAGGACAACAAGATTGAGATCAATTTTAAATTTTTATGTTGTTTTTTATATGTTTGTGTTTTAAATTTAAATTTGAATTTCCTTGTTTTTTTTCATGATGGAGTTAGGAAAGAATAAATTTTCCTAAATTGTCTGGTTAGGTTAGGATTGAAATATTGCATATTGCATATAAATAAGCCTATTTGTGTAGTACACTCAAAGTTTAAAATATGGCACATTTTATAGATCTCATCCCAATAGTCAGTGAATATTAGCATGGAACAATATAAAAGCGACATGCTTTAATAACTTTATTTAGTGGGATAATACAAGGCTGTTAGAAGGATAGAACATCAAGGGTCCAAGTAATGGCCAATAAATTACTAAATGGATAATCAACAACACAAAAGCTTAAACACTACAATATATTGTCTAAAAATAGAATAATAGGAGCTCAATGCTTATTTTAACTTCTGATTTGAGATTGTTTTCCACTTTAATGTGTATCGCAACAATCTCCTTATCGTATGAGCATTCTCCATGTTGGTCATTACTCCTCAAATTTACTTAAATATCATTAAATATCAAGCAAAAAGAGCACATTCAAATAAATGAAGCCTGCATAAGAGCAACCATATAATGACCTTGCTCAACTTAGTAGATGCTCCTAAGACCTATGGAACATAGTACATTGATCTTTAGTCAAATCATTGGTTCTAATACCATTTGTTGGTATGGTGGAACATTACAACAACAATAAATCTAATATTTTAGCGGATAGATACCAATAAAAATTTAAGCTATAATATATATATATATAGATTCATGTGGTTGAATTTATATAGTTGAACTTAAGATAATATATCCAGAGTCATGCGTACTAATCTTGTGAAAATTACAAAGTAATTGTGTGCCAAAGATGTTAAAAAGACATCATTATCTAGCTGTAATCATGATTTCAATGAGTTTTTAAGCTTCCCATTCATTGATCTCCCTCATATAATATTCCATGGATGATCCATCTGTATCAAAGTTTCCTATCCAACTGTGTGATCATAAAAAGATTTTTCCTAAAAGATCCTCAGGTCATTAGATAACATTGTTATGTATATAATAATGAGCTAAACAACACTTGCATTTTTATTAAAATATTTAAAGAGTCTCATTTTATTTTTGGGATAATTACATAGAGACCACCCAAAACATTGCTATTTACAAACCAAATACCCAAATTATTCTTTTGAAATACCAAACCGATTTATTTATATGTGTGCCACAATCATACTATTGATAGTTTCATGAAAATGAAAAATATGGGTTGGAGTTTTACAATGAATTTTGATATTTAAGTGAGAATTTGAAAAATGGAAGAAAGAGGGGTGGTTGATTTATAAATAGTAATGTTTTAGGTGATCTATATGTAATTGCCCCTTTATTTTTAATCAGTTTGTAGATTATAGCATTCAATAAAGCGGTCTAAACTTCAAGGCATCATTACTTTGTGCTCCTAAGTCTGGATAAAGAAAGCCTACAAAATATCAAAAGATCCAAGAGTTTTACATGTCAAATGTTAAGCATTATTTAAACGCACCAAAAAATAACCTTTCTGATAAAAAAAAACATAGATGAAATTCAAAATTGAAGTGGCAAACTAAAATTATGTAATGCGGCGGAGTATTCCTTTTTTTCCTTATCATATATAATTTTTTTCAATGCAAGGCATACTTCAATTTTTTTAATGCATCTAAAACAGAGCGGACATGAAGAGAATTTGTGAAATATATTAATCGACAAGCCTATATAGCAAGTTAGCAACTAATATGATATGATTAGGAATAGTAATCATAATAATTTAAATGATTCCGATGAGCTGGAAGAAATTAACAATTAGATTTTTATAACAATGACTTCGTTTTTAATTTTCAGGATATGCCTGTTACAGCTGAGGCTGACTTATCAAATTCTAATAGTTCAATAGGAGATCCAAAATTAAAGCTCAATATGACATAGTAGAGCTGTTATATGATGTGTTGGTGCTGCAAAGCAAAACGGATACGTATTTGATGAACTAAATGACTAAGGTGTGGTAAAAATTATAGTTGTTTGGTTAAGAAAACTATCGTGACACTGACATGAGCAATTACATGATTGAAATAAATATCATTATAATAGGATAAGATAAACTTAATTTAAATATGATTAATTTAAATAATTTATTTATTCATTAAATATAATTTCTAGGAAGCCATCTAACCTACCATTGAAAGCAAGTTGCATTCCTCACAATAGTTAAACCAGATTCTTTAAACTCTTTCTACTGATCAAGAATATAATAAAATTAAAAAAATCACCAAATGAACCTTACTCTCTATTAGTAGCAAGTGAGACTGAATAATGTAATAACACCAAACCCATTTAGTAGTCCTCGCAGGTATACCAAACCAGTTTATTGGTAATCAACTCTACTTGCTCGTAGAACCTATTTTTAAGCTTAATGACATTCCTGAAATTGGAATAGAGGATGTTAGTGATGGGAGATCAAGGGCAACTCAAAATGAACAGCGTAGTAGCGAAGAGTTTAAACTGTTTCTACTGATCAAGAAAGCAAATAACAAAGAGCATTATAACCAAATGAACCTTGTCTGTATGCATAAAGAAGCAAGTAAGAGTATAATTTATTCCTCACTGGTACGACAAATATGTTTAATGGTAATCAATCAACTCTACTTTCTGGTAGAGCATTTTTTTATTGGAAGATTTAAATGCAAACCGCTCAATTCCCATGTATTTACACATCTAAGCATGTAAACTTCAACTTTACATACATGCCCACCGTACCTATGCATGAAAAAGTGTATTTCACTTTCTAAAAGTTAAAATAGTGATCCTTTTAATGTCATGTGAAAGATTTGGGAGGTAAAAAAGATATTTAAATAACAAGAATTGGGCCGTATGCATAAAAAATGCCTTTTTTTTATTAAGCTCAACGACTTTCTTGAAAATTGAATGGAATGAGGCTGAGATCTAAAAATTGATTTGAAACATAAATATGTATACGGAATTGAAGGGAGAGTATGGTGGTGGAGGGAGAAGAAGGGGAACCCAAAATGCCCCATTGAGTAGTTGAACAATTGCTTCTCAACATAGCACTGAAACAATGAAAAATATGTTGCATGTGACAGGAAAAGAAAAGCAAAGTTCAGAATGATTATGATGCTTGCTAACTAGTTAAAAAAATGCTTCTTGAACAAAAACATATGTTGGAAGAAAAAAAGTTAAAACTAGAAGCTCACCCTACAAAATGCCCTCCCATGTATCAATCCATAAGGTACCGGCCCGAATTGTCTTGAATCCCTAGATTCATAAATGTTATCCCCCTGCACCCAAACATGTCCCTTCGGCACCTAATAATGGAACACACATTCTTAGCAAAACAAAAAGGGCGGAGAAGAGCTCAGAGATAATCGACTGAATGCCGAAGTACGAGAGAAACAACCGCACCCACCAAAACAGTCTTAGACGCGAACCCATTGCTGGGATCGACCAGAAAAGTGACGGTATCGCCCTCAAGACCGAGCACCCTCTTCGTGACGGTCTTCATTGGGTTCTCCGGCGATCGGAGAAGCACGACGTCACCAACGTCGATCAGGTTCCAACGAGGGCTAAACCGCTCCACCGCCACTATATCTCCTGTCATGTTAATGTTCGGCAGCATGCTCGGACCTCGAACCTGAAAGCATCAGCGTTTAGGAATCCATGCGAAGAGATTCGAGAAGAGGGTGTGAAGGGGAGAGAGAGAGGACCAGAGCGATGCTGCAGACGTAGTTATTGATGACATGGACGAAGCAAACGGTCTTGGCGACGAGTACGACGCGATCAAAGGCTTCTCCGGCGATGCTGCTCCATGGAACGGAGGCGGCTCGGCTGAAGAAGGAGGAGAAGCGACCCGCCGCCATGGACTTCGGGAGAGGAAGAAGCCCGACGGAGATCAAACGTCATTTAGATACATACCACTCTATTCATATGTATTTACATAATTGGCTCAACCTTAACTATATATTTATGTCACCCAATTCTTATATCTAAATATAATTGAAGTTTAGAGGTTAGATATGTAATTACATAAGATTGAGTGGTGTACATAAATAAAACTTTCACGAATTTTATCTACATAAAACCTATACTTTGACGATCAATTATTTTCAAAAATAAGTTCAAAAGAGTTTATTAGTAAAAAGGGAGCTTAGTGTTCATACCCGCCTCTATCAATTATCTCTAAGAGGGGCTCATTTGGATCCATGGATGGGCTTGCGTCTTCCTCTGGCCACTCATCTATTGCTTTGGCCGATTCTTCCAATGCTTGGGGATTCTGGTAGAACAAAAATACTATTTTGTAAATAAGGAGAATGTTATATCTATTTTATCCTTCACATTATTTATTAGTTTGTCATTGGGCTATCTATTTATATCGTTGTATCAAGCTGTAATTATGATCAAAGAAATGAAATAATAAAGGATTGACTTATCTTTTTCAAAATCCCATCTTTGATTTCCTCTCTTCTGCATCTCTCAATATATCTCTCATTTTTTTTTTCAAAAACTCACACAAGATAATAATTATCAAGTTATTTTTTAGCCAATAAATTTTAATTTCAAGATCTATCAACAAAGACAATTCTTCTTTATGAAACTGCAAATCAAGGCTTATACACGATCACAGTTCTTCATAGCATTAAACGTTTCAATCTCTGGCATCACATATTAGGTCATCACCATAAGAAAGTTCTTGAAAGGATAGCTCATTCTCATCCTCACCTCAAAATCTCTCTTCTCAATTATGTACTGAATTTGCTTAAAATAAAAGTCTCAAACTATCTTTTTCTCATAGTTCACTACTTACATTTTTTTTTGAAATGTTACATTCAGATATCTAGGGACCTTTCTCTCATGCCTCTTTAGAAGGCTACAAATATTATGTAACTCTCATTGATGTCTTTTCTCATTTTTGTTGGTGCATTCTCTTACAAAATAAATTTAAAACCATTGTTCTGTTTATTTCTCTGCATAAAATGTTTAAAATCATTTTCAAGCTAACATAGATTTTTTAAGAACTGAAGGAGGAGGAGAATACACATCACATGACCAATATAGTTGCTCGTATACTCCTGAACAAAATGAAATTATAGAATGTAAAAACAGGCATTTAATAGAAATCACACACATATTACTCAACACTTCTCATCTTCCACTTTAGTTTTTGATTAATGCCATCCAAACTGCCAACTATCGAATCGATTGCCTCCCTTCTATCATCACTTATCATCTATCCCCATTTCAACTTCTATATAGTATGTCACCTGAACCTTTGAGTGCTTATGTTTTCCATGGCAATCACAACATATCACTCACAAGTTTTATCCAAAAGCATCTCAATATATAGTTTTTGGCTATAACCCTCCTCATAAAGGTTACAAATGTCATGATATTCAAAAGAACGACACTTTTATTTCGCATCATGTTCTTTTTGCTGAAGATATTTTTTTCTTTCAAACAATCTTTGGATTCCTCCTCTTTACCTAGTCACTCCACAAATACTCCTCTTATGCTACCTATCTCTCACTAACAAATCCACATCACTAACTGGTCCCATTACCTCTTCAATTTTATCACATCAATCTTCTCTGCCCACCTCCCCCACTAATATGATGCCCATCCTAACTCAACTCCCCTCCCTCATACACCCTGCTCTTGGATGTGTTCCCCCTCCATATCTTCTTTACCTTCCCAAACCAAACAACATCCTATGATAAACTGACAACAAGCTGACAGTTTAAAATTAACAAAATGTTTTGATCTTCAACACACCATTAGTTCTTTCGGCACTCCCAATACTTATACCCAAGCTGTCAAATTCTCTCACAGACGACAAGCCATGTCCGACAAATTTATGGCATTACAACTGCAAGGTACTTGGGATCTTGTTCCTCCCACCAAAAATTAAAATATTCTAGGATCTAAATGGACATTTTGAATTAAATATCTTGTTTATGTCTCAATAGCCTGATATAAAGTTGGGCTTGTGGCTCAAGGTTTTAAATAAAAACAAGGCATAGATTACAATGAAACCTTCAACCCTATTGTTAAATTTCATGTCATTCATCTTCTCGTTGTTTTATCCACCACCAAATAATGGGAAATTCAAAAACTTGATGTTTTCAATATTTTTTTTCCATGAGAAACTTGATGACACTATTTACATGACACAACCATCTGACTTCACTAACTCTACACGTCCTAGCCCTACTTCCAAAATAACCAAGGTCACTTATGATCTGAAATAGGATCCATGACAGTTGTATTCCACTTTTTGCAATTTTTTATACACACATTTTACTCTAAGCACTGACGACCTCTCTTTATTAATTTATCATCACCATAACATATGTATTTATTTATTAGTTTATTTTGATGATATCTTAATAACTGAAAATTCTCCACTGTTATTATCAAATTAATTATTATACTAAGCGCTCCGTTTAATTTAACACAACTTGGCTCAATATCTCTTTTTCTCGGTTTACACATACATCACACCTCTCATGGGCACTCTCTCAATCAAACACAATATCTCATTGATATCCTACACAAAACTCAAATGGTTCAAGCCAATCCAATTCTAACACTTTTGCCCACAATACTTCAGTAACCCACCGATAACCCCAACCCTCTGACCGATCTAAACGATTACAGACAAGCCATAGGATCACGACAGTGTCTCACAATTACTCGCCCATATAGAACATTCATTTTAAATTACCTAAGTCAACACATGCATCAACCATCTGCCATTCACTACCAACAATCATAACTACTTCTCAAGTATTTAAAAGGTACGCTTAATTATGATTTACCTATTACCTCAAAATTTTTGCTCTTAAGTGCATATACAGAAGTCGATTGAACGACAAGAAATCCATTTCTATATTCTACATCTATTTCTCAATCTCATCTCGTGGTCATCAAAGAAACAACCCATGGTCACCAAATTTTTCACCGAAACATAATATAGGGCTCTTGTTTCGGCCACAACTAAAATAATTTAGTTAAGAAGATTGTTGCATGTACTTACAAATCAATCATCCCGTTCTACCATTCTACATAATGACAGCACTCATGCTATCCCACTTGCGCACAATCCCGTATTTGATGATCGTACTAAACATATAGAAATTGAATATTTTTTTATCAAAGACCATATATCTAGCTCGAAAACATACATCTACAACATCTAATGACAGAAGAACAAAATGCCGCATTTTTACTAACTGCTCGACATAAAAAACTCACCAACAAGATGACAATCTCTCAACTTGATCCTCATCTTCAAGGAGGGTTAAAAAGGACCTTCATGTTCATACTTGCCTCTTCTGGTTAGGTCGGCGAGAGGTTCACCTAGATCAATGGAAGGAACTGCGCCTTCCTTTGGCCGCTCATCTATTGCTTCGGCCAACTCTTCCAAAGCTTAGGGATTCTGCCGGAACAAAAGCTTTATAGTGTAAATAAAGTGTGTTATATCTATTTTAACCTTTACACTGCCATCAGATTATCTATTTATATCACATTGTGTCAAGCTGTAATGAAATAATAAAATATCTAATTATCTTCTTCAGGCTCCCAACTCTGATTTCTTTCTGTCTACATCTCTCAATCTTTCTCCTCTTCCTGTTTTTTTGTTTTCTTTAATTATAAGTACGAGCTGAGTGTTTAAAATTTATACTTGGCACAAAACAATATTTCTACAGCTTTTAATCGTTGTTCTGTAAATACAAAATTTTGTTACTTCCATGTTGTGCATTCAGATCTCAAAAGACCATATTTTCACCAAGAAAAGGAAAAAAATTATATTTGCGATAAAAACATCAAATCACATTCAAACCGAAACCTCGAAATTCCATTACAAATATGACATTTTTGGGCCAAAAACGCAAACATTATGAATTCAAAACACGCAGCAGAAACAGAACAACACAAGCCAATCTCACAACCCTCACCGAAACTCACAGCTAGCACAACCTCACTTTGTTCCATTCACAACCGCCTCTTCATCAGAATGCAGAGGAACAGACAATGCCTGAAACAGCAGAAAAAAACGCAAAATATTAACTTAAAACAGATCCAAAGAAATTTTCTTATCAATTTAAATCCAAATTATGCGTACCAGATTACGGTATTTCAGCGCATAAAACATCTCAAGATAGCGCTTGGTCTCACGCCTATCCAAATTCGAGACATACTTCCAGAAACCATAAACGCCAGATAACGTCATCAATCTCTCAGAGTAGAGCTTCCAGGTATATCTGCAAGTTCGCGAATCGAGTTAATCAAAGCTGTAACACGGAAAATCTTGTTAAAATTCGTCATTTTGAGCTTAAAGTTGAGATCTTTACTTCTCCTCGATTCGCTTGATGGCTCCGTTGGAGATCTTCGTCCAGTAACCGGGATCCTCCCTGCTCTTCTCGAAGAAGTTCACGAGCAGCTCAGCAGCCTTATCGCCCTGATATGGATCAATGTGAAAACCTGAAACTCCGTGTATTATGATCTCTCCAGGTCCTCCATGCACAGTGGCAAACGTCGGCAGACCGCAGGTCATAGATTCGACAACCGTTAATCCGAAAGCTTCATAGAATGCAGGCTGAACAAAGAGAAGAACACAAATTTTTATTAAAAATTCAAACTTGAAAGCTGGGAATCCAGTAGAGATGTAGTTCTTTCTACCTGAACAAATGCACCCTTCTTGTCTGCGACGTAGCGATACAGCTCGCCATTGCGGACTCTGTTCATCTGAGCTGAAATCCACCTTATGTGGCCGTCGAGCTTGTACTCTTCGATAAACTTGTACATCTTCTTCATCTCCTCTTGTTCCTCAAGATCCTTAGATGCCTTCGCATGGTCTCCAGCAACCACCACGAGGTTAACAAGCTCCCTCAGACGAGGATTCTTCCCGTAGAGCTCAACAAGGCCTGTAATGTTCTTCACTCGATCGAGCCTAGCCATGGAGAAGATGATAGGTTTGTTCTTGTCCTTCAACCCAAACCTGAAATCATATAGTTTGTAACTCAGTCAAGAAATCAAAATCTTAACTTTATAATGTTTAAGAGAGCAAAAGAATAGGATCTCACTTGTGCTCACTGTTCTCAACATCACTAAATAACAGTTCTTCAATTTCAGGGTGAAGTGCGGTAAGCCTTTTGCTCTCCTCAGCATAGGAGAAATAGATCGACATGTCTGCTCCAGGGGAGACGATATTGAACTTGGGATCGAAGACGTCGATGCCATGAACGACTCGGTAGAGTCCGGGAAGAGTGAAAGCAGTGTGTGATTCATATTGCCCCACAGTATCCTTACTGAAATATAATTCATGTTAATAATCCTCATTAACATATGTTTAAGAATTTACTTAGTGAAAATTTAGTACCTTCCAGCAATCTCCTGGAATGTGCTCGTGATAATGAAATCAGCATGATTCATGGCAATAAGATCAGCAGTGAACTGGCAAGAGAAATGATATTGTTCCTCAAAATTCTTCCAATATATATCAGAATTTGGGTACTTGGTTTTCTCCAAGGCATGAGCAATTGTGCACTGGATATTAACAAAATATCAGTGATTAAACAATCAAGAGTTCATAAATTCATCAATACATAAATAAAAATTTGATTTTGGAAACCTGAGTAACTCCGAGTTTGTGCGCCAACAAAGAAGCTACGAGATTTCCATCACTATAGTTTCCAATAATGAGATCCGGGGTTGCCTGCAGCTCTCTAGCCAACTCGTTCACTACATCCTGATTCACAACAATCATTCAAATGAGTCTGCTTTCAAAACAAGATTAAAGCCTTTTCATGGAAATGCAGAGATCAGAGAGACGAACATCAGAGAAAGTTTCGACGTAAGGCCACACTTCAAAACGCGATATCCATTTCCGAATGACTCCTTTTTCTGTTCGGAAGGGAACTCTAAGAATGTGTGTGTGCTCAGTCCCAATAACCTTCTCTAGACGCTGCCCACAAGTGGTTCCTACTGCATCTGGCAGCAATCTGGTCACCTGTATCAGAGAGAATACTTTAATTTCTTCTAAATATACGCAAGGGATCGGATCAGATCAGATAATTAAAACATACAATGAGAATCCTTGGAGTGATATCAAGCCCCTGTTGCTTTATTCTGAGAAGCATTTCATTCTCCAAGGCACGAACTTGATCCAAAATGTACACAACCTGCAGATCAAACTAATAATCATGGCTGAACCGAAAAAGGAAGAATGAACATGAACTGAAATATGGTTAAAAATATTAGGTGCAGATGAGCTAGGTGTGAATTGGTGATATTGAGATAGTATTAAAATTAAAATATCACCCCAATACCACCTTCGCTCAAAATATAGAACTGATTCTTCGAGAAAATCACCTGGCCGCCGGTGTCGGGATAACCCAAGACGTTAGCTTGAGCGAAGTAGCCGTGAGGCGATAAGATGACGACGTTAAACACCATGGGAACTCTACCAAGGAAGCTCTCCAACGTGCATGGATCGGGGGCTTCGAGAAGATCAAGGAGAAGATGAATGGTCTCTTTCACGCGCTCGGCTGTATCGCCCCAACCTTTCTCCAAGCCAAGCTCTTGGAACCTAAAAGCAGACAGTTTTCCGTTGAATGAAAAAATTTAATGGTGGCCACTGGTAATCTTCAGATATGCATGAAACAGAAAGGCAAGATAGCCATGGAATACCTATGGTTGAACTCTGAATAAGGTGTGTCCGGTGGGATACCGAGTAGATGTGCCTCAGCCTTCCTTAGTGAAGTTTGGAGAGCAGTTAGGCTTTGAATTCTATCATTCAGCATCATGCTCTACAAGTCAATTTTAGGATTACAAGTCAAACTACTACTAATCAGTGGAACAAAAGGAAAGGAGAAACTTAATAAACATGACAGAAAAAAACTCACCACCCCATTATAATGGTGATGCCTCAAGAAATTGAGCAGCGGATACAGGCTTTCCTTGTCATAGAACAGTTTCGAGGAAAGATGGCGATTCAGAAACTGCACACCATTACCAATGGATTTCGAAAGGGAGGGGCGAGGGAAGGATGCATTAAAGGGCTCAAAGTCTAACTCTAAAGTGAAGTTGCTCTGAGATCTGGAAGAAGCAAACAAGTAAATCAGCTTAAATTGAATTTGTAATCTGTAAATTAAGCCATAGATCCACGAAATTTGAGAACCAACCTCCCATCCACGAGCTCTTCCTTGAACTGTAAGTACTCAGGCACTGTGAGCTCCTCCACAGCCAATTCACTTACATTAACCCTCACATATTCCCACACTCCAGGCCTTGGTCGGATTGCAAGCGCCACCCATGGAGGTACAACTATGGCCTCCTGTAAAACATACACAATGATGTCGATAATGAACAAAAAGGGACTACTTTGGACAAAAAAACGCTCAAGGAAGCGCAGAAAAAGGGAACTAATCGATCAAACCTGAGAAGCTTTGAGAACATCTTCAAAAATACCACCTTTGAGCTTCTCACGATCTGCTTCAGGGATCACAGATTCATACTCGGCCAGAATCTGGTGGGGCAGTAACATCCCCTTCCCTTGTTTGACAAATCTACACGATGTAACTCCTTGTATGAATTTCTTTTAACCAAAACTTGCCATGCAGATTCAAATGCTTTAAACAGAGAATAAGTGATTTTTTTTAATGATTTGAAAACCATCTTATCATTAAAAGATCGATTTAACCAATTACTCATTGGCGATCATTCAATCTAACAAGAGATTAATGGTGAATTATAACAGTGAAACAAGAACAGAACAGGAAAATAATTTAGCACCTTGAGAAGAGTGCAAGCAACTCATTTGTGTGAGCTGAAAGTGTGTCTCCAAGCCGCTCACGAACGCTATGAACGCGGCCAAAAAATCTATTATCAGCCATGGCTCCTCTCCTCCGCTACAGATTCAGTAGAGCTAAACTACATAATAAAAAAACAGAGAAGCACAGCAAGAGTTTGTCAGAAATCTCTAGCAAAATCTATAAAAGTTTAGATCTTTGACTTAGAAATTAAAACAAGAAAGGCTCAATAACATATCTACAAATAAAATAAAATAAAATGTAAGAGTTGATAAACCACATGTGAGCAGAGACCATCCTGCATGGCAAGCCAAGCAAACAAATATTTTATAAACTAGGAGATTAGCCAGATCTAATCTCGAGGTAACAAACTTGTGCAGATCTTAAGCAAGATTCCTACTTTTTCCTTGAGAAAAACTCAGAAATGGACCAGGAAAATTAGACCGGCTTCAGAAAACAACAAGTGAGGTTTTCGCTCAGTACTAGGTGCACTCCCACGCCTTACTAAAGATAAGTTAGAAAACGTGATGAAGGCATAAAAGGCAGCGAGATTGAAATCAGAAACGTGATGTTTTTTTGCTGATAAAAGGCGGATCTTTCGTAGTTTACTAAGCATAACAAAGAAGAAAATTTTCAGAATGATACGTGTGACTAAAAAAAAATCCGTAGATAGAAAGCTGATATTTTTGGAATGATAAGATGACGAAATTTGAAAATAAAATTACTTCTTTTCTTTTTTTCCGGTGCAAACCACTCAAATCCCCCGCATAAAAAGTTCATTTTTTTGCTGAAAATTATAGTTTATATTTGTCTAAGGACATGCTTCGCAGTGCTCACAGTTTACATATGTTGGAATACCATTAAACCATCCATTCCATAGTTCCAGTGGAGCAAGAGCACTCCCCCCTGCCTCCACAGATATCATCTTCTTCATATAAAAATCGTAATTTTGCCATTAATTTCCGTTCAGAACTTCCATTATTTAGTTGCACTAGTTCATGAAGAAGCTAGCTAGAAAATTACCCACCGAAAACCCTAATCAAAGATTCAAAAGAAAAAAAGCTTCACTTTCTGTAGGACTTTCGGCAGACGAAAGTGACCTTTACCTTGCAGAAGAAGACCAAAATGAAGAAAATAATGGAGAAAAGGCAGACTGCAATGAGGGAAAGCAAACGGAGAACAAGAAAACGGAGTGAACGGAGTTAGGAGCAATGGATGAAGAGAATAGCTGCACTCCGCCCCTTTAAATACCCAAAAAAAAGGCGAATTAAAGTTTCATTTTTTAAAGTAGGTGGATATGCCACTCTCCCATTGCTGGGCCGTCGCTTTCACCACCCACAGCGCAGAAAAGAGAGTAGAGAGAGAGAGAAAGATCGATATAACCGAGAAAATTAATTAATTAACTAATTAAAATATAATAATTAATAATATTTTACAGTTTTTACTTCAGTATTTAAATTTATTTCGTATTTTTTTGACAATATTTCCTCCTTCATATTTGGATTATTTTCAAAGTATTTGTCCTTACTTATGTTTTATAAAAATATATTTTCATTTATATCATTACCATATTGTGAGGTAATTAATGCTATATAATTAATTTGTTGCTATAGACGTTAGTGTTCTGAAGTATTACCATTTAACTCTGATCTTATCCTAAACATAAGCAACGTATGGTTAATGTAAAATATAACTGTCTGGTCTTCTCCTTCCCGCAAAATTTTTGTCTCCTAGCTGCAAATAAAATATTAGATTATTGTAAATTTAGTATCCAACTATTTTTTTATTTAGTTGCAAAATGGAAAAAAGTTAGAATTTGTTGAATGATACATAAAAAAGGTGGCTTGGAGGTAGGGGTGTAAAGGAGTCGTATTTTAAAGAGATTAAGATTTGTTTGTGCTCCGCTAGTTCAAAAAATAGAAAAAATGTTCGTGTTCGGCTTATGTTCGAAATGACTTATGGGTAGCTTGTTTGTGTTCAGCTTGAATCATATTCATTTGTTCGAATTAGGCGTGTGTTTGGCTCGAATTCTTATTTGAGCTGAGCTTTTTTTGCTTCCGATAAGTTGCATATATTATATATTTCATTAGACTCCTGATACTTTTTTCAATGATGCATTGTCTCACTGCTGATAATGATATGCCTCTTGATTTGTGAAAAGACACTAGCTTGAAATATAGCAATTATATATATATATATATATTAGTCATCTCTGGTTTGCTTTTAAATAGTACTTATGTGGTTCCAAAAATAAAATTAGAGATGTCGCAATAAAATTTGGATAGGCATGGGACGTTGCAAAGCGATGACCACAAGGTGCTAAATTAGATGAAGATGAAGACAAAATGTACAACGATGAACAAGGGTCACTTCCGCTGCTAACGTTCATGATTGTGCAAAATCCGTCTCCCCCAAGGTTAGCTTATGTTATTTGCATATAGAAAAATCATGTACATTTAAGGCTCATGTCATTTGAGGTTCGTGTTTTTTTAGGTATGTGCCTTCCGAGGCATTTGATGTACTTGTATCATCCGAAATTTGTCGCGTACTCAGATTTTTGTCTTCCAAGACTTGTGTCTTCTGAGGCTTTTGATGTAATTGAATCTTTTGAGGCTCATAGTCTTATGAGATTTTTAGTGCACTTGTACCTTCTTAGGCCAGACTTATATAATTATTTGGTGTAAACTCCGTCAACCACTTGATTTTATGAAGTCTTTCTTTTGAGGACCCCGCCCACTACTAGCCGTTAGATTATCTTTTTAAGATGATTATCTTAATTCCTCATACTTAAAAGTATTATAATGAAGGTTTTAAGATCTCTTCAAGTGATTAATCTACATCCAATTAGATTTGGATCATAACAATTTGGTTTCATTGGATTTTCTTATAGAAATGTTCATTTCAACCTATAAACTTTATATAAAAATTCATAGCTGATTCATTTATGATCCAATATGATCAATTTCAATTAATTCTAAATTGTCTTACTTAGTTTTTTATAATTAAATCCTCTATAATAAAATGTATACTAAATTTTACATAAAAGCATAGTAGTAGTTGAGAGTGTGAGTAGAGCCCTTTTTGGGCCCACCTCACATAATTTGGGTCAAAAATAATGAATCATTTGAGATGCATCATGCATGTCAGGTCCAGCAGGATGGCATCCAATGTGCATGCGGACAAATTTAATTTTCTTAACGTGGATACTTCCATGGATAAATACTATGTCATTGTCACCTAAAAGTATTGCCTTATAAGCCTCATAAAAAAACTATTAATTAAATTAGTTTGGTCAAAATACTGATAATATGATTAATTGTAACTGCAGCTGTTTGAAGAATCAGATATAAAATTGTTTTAAAATAAACACTTATTCAAAAAGTTATGGTGGTTATTACATTTTTCTTAAAGTTCATATTGCAGCTTTCTACCACTGTATTTAGGCAGGTATAGACGCAAAAAAGTGCATATTTCGGAAGAACTTTTTGAAAAGAAAGACCAAATACACGGATATTATGTACATATTCTTTATTCATAATCCTGAATAATTTAATTTGATTAATTATTTTTTATGACATTTATATGCACATATTTTATTCACAATCCTGAATAATTAAGGGAATAAAAATTTTTATTCATTTTAAAATAATTAGAGTATATGATATAATTACGTATGCTTGATTTGATGGTCCTTTTATATAATTTTTAAAATAATTAATTAATTTTTATCCATTTAATAAAACAAATTATGCAGGTTTAATTGAAAGGCATACAATATTTATGATTATTTAATTAAAGATTTTTTTTTTCTTTTTTTGTCTAATTTTTGTAGAGATAAGAGATGGCGACTTATGTGGTGAAGGGAGAATTAATATTCATCAAACCAATGAAATCTTATAAAAATGGAAGATTTACAAAGATACCACTCAATTCTTATGTATTTTCGTATCCAACACCTGTTTATTGATAATTGTCCCTACAAATTTAGAAAAATGCATTTTATAAATTGAAATTTATGGGAATCATGCTAAGAATATCCAGATATTGGTAAACCTAAAAATTTAAAATTTAAAATTAAATAAAATAACATATTAATATAATGTATTTTAGTATGTTACATAAAGTAATATTTAATTTTCTAACTTTAATGAGATATGTTAGGATTTTTAATTTATAAAATTCAACTTCATGACTCAAAATTCATAAAAATTAAATGACCAAGATTTTTTAATTTATAATTTTCACATACCCATAAATGAGATATATGTACTTGTATTTATGATCATAGAATTCAATTTGAAGAGATAGAATTTCTCTCTTTAATCATTATTTTTTTCTGTACTTTCCGATTAAGAGAAAAGATAAGATTTAAGATAATTTAATTAATTAATTAAAGTGAAACAATATGATGCCTTTTGGGAAGAGACATGACTCTTCATTTAGGATAATTGAATTAATTAATTAAAGTGAAAAGATGCAGTGTCTATTGGGAAGAGACGCGACCCTCTTCTTTTTAGTTAATGAATTACTATTAAAATAAATGACAGTGGATCACATAAATAAGAAACTAACACGATATATTTACAACAATTCAAATATGAAAGTTTAATATTTTAGTTATCCCAGATGACATATTTAACAGATAAGTAGATAACCAATCTAGGTTATCAAAATTTAGGAAAATTTACACAGTTCACACAATTTTTTTTTGTATTTACATATGAATCCTTCAAAGTTTGGTATTTATATTTATATTATTTTAGTGTCATAAACTATAAAAAGAAAAGTTTATTTCACTATTTAAAAACTTAATTATAATCATATTTTAATGTGATAATAAAGATTTGAGTGTTATGTATGTAAATATTAAAAGTTTAGTTGTTAGCTATGTAAATACATAAGAATCATGAAGCTTTTATGTGAAGATGTGGTAATAGTTAATTTAATATATAAATACATTAAAAGCAGTAATTTCTCTTATATTAGATTAATATAATAACAGAAAAAATTATTGAGGATTAATGGCTTAATAATTTTGCGTCATGTTCAATAATTAGGGAAATGATTGATGTTGGGTTAGAACGCAATTTAAATTTTTTTCAATTATAAATTATTTATTTACTATAATTTTTTTATGGGCATTTAAATATATATGCAAATCACATAATTCCTATATATTTACTTATTTATCACTTCAAACTTTCATATTTAACTGCATAACTTTCAGCCATGGCTTATTGGACCGGCTCTGTCGTGGGGACCTGCCTCGCCGTCGAGACCCACCTGACCTGTAGAACTTGCGGCACAACCCGATGACCCATCTGTTGCTGGCCGCTGCCGTCCACTGCCGACGGTCATCAATTCCGCTGCCAGCCCTCACCGGCCACCGATAGTCATTGCTTCCGTGGCTGCCGCGAGCAAAATAATCCCATTATATGTGGAGCAAAGGAAGTTTGAATGTGGGACAACTGCGAAGACTATAAGACACATGCCAACTGGGCTACTTAACTTTTCTTATATACTTATAAATAAATAAATACACACATGTATGTATATAGGTATATATATTTAAAAATAGAAACAAAAAATATATATATCAAGAATCCAAGGTTACAGAATTTTCGGACGATGAAGCTAGGCTCACCTAACAAATTTTCATCATAGGACACAAATTTTTGGATATGACATGAATCTCGGGATAATTTTCTTAGCAAAAAACATTCTTACTCAGATAAAAGCTACATGTAGAAACACAAGAAGTTTTTATGTGGAAAATTCGGAAAGGGAAAAAGACATGGGGCTTAGCCCAAGTAGAAATAATCTACTATTGCTTTATATGCACAGATAGAGGTCCCGCAGATGAGAAATGATTACACAGCCGCGACATCACCTGACTCTTTGGACACACTCTGCAATGGAACCTGTCTAACATGTCAGACCTGCGACACGACTCGATGATTCACAATCGCCACTTACCGCCGCATGCTGTCCACCATCGGTTATCGCCTTCGCCTCCCCCAATAAAATAATCTCATTATACGTGAAGCCAAGGAGGTTTGAACCCGAAGCAGTCGGGAAGACAACGACGCACATGTCAACTCAACCACACAGCTTTACTTATAGAGATATACTTCTAATATATATTTAAAAAAAAAAGAAAGAGAAGTAAATATCAAGAATTCAAAATTCTAGTAATTTTTAATGATGAAGCTAGCCTCGCCCAAAAATGAGAGGTAATTGATATGTCAAAAACAAATTTTCATCATCCGACACTAATCTCGGGGAAGTTTTTTAGCAAGAAACATTCAAATTGAGATAAAAAAAACATTCAAAACTCTGATTCCAAAAACTTACAATCAAGATGACCTACTCAACGAGATGAACTCAATGAAACCAACCTTGACTAGGGCTGTCAATTTGGCTCGTTGTTCGTGAACAGCTCGTGTTCGGCTCGTTAAGCAGCTCGTGTTCGGCTCGTTCGTTAAGCCTAAC